>NC_056725.1:1327395659-1327563159 GCF_019279795.1 Protopterus annectens | reverse complement strand
TTCATTCTTTAAATCCTAACTTTCTCAACGGATCAATGGTTGCATTGTTTTCTTTGTTGATAAAATTCCATTCTCTTCATATTTCATAATGCCTGCTTTCATGTGCTCTTTGTTTCTTATCTTATAAGTTTCGATCACATAGTTTTCACCTCATGTAATATAATATTTTAACCAAGCGTCAGGGTGACACAGGCATTTATTAGGTCTCTGAGTAGTCTTAAGATCTAAATTTTTATCCACTAGCTTATATACTTTTGTAAAGAACAAAGGGCAGGGCATCAGTGAGATGCAGAAATCCTATTTTTTACTTATTTATCTATCATGCTCTCTTGAAAGCATTCTCAGAATTATAAAGAAAATCTAAAACAAACAAAAATTCTAAGAAATATAATAGATATGATTCCTCCTCCTTTGCAAATACAGACATAACCCTTGGATACCATTCTCTGTACAGGAATAAACAGAAATTCATCCCCACTGATAACCCAGATGTTAGACACCCAACCAGTAGAGTTACTATCAATAATTAAACTTTAATGTCACAAATGAGACATAAATGTAAGAAGCCTGCCAGATGGTGCAGAGGGTTAAGGCTCTGAATTATTAGTAATTTGTTTCCTGTGGTCCAGGGTTTGCTTTTCACAGTCTCCCATTGCTTACTGTGAGACTCTCATCAGAGAGTGTTTCTGCAGTGAGCCTACAAAATGTCCAGCTGGATCAGTGCTCTAATTAAATAAGCAATGGAAAAGTCCTTGACTTTTCAAAGGGGAGACACAGTGAGAGGTATGTAAGTTGCACAGGAGAGAGGATGAAGAACATTCTCTGCCACTAGAAGTGTTTCAATTATTCTAAACTGAGTGTGACTAACGTAAACCATCACTCCCACTGATACATACAAGGGATTTACGTGGTGCGTTTTATTCAAAGGTTCTGCATAGCAGAATATTTGTTCTCAGTTCAGGATATTTAGCTGTTCATTAACCAAAGCATTTTGAAAATCACTGACTTAAGCATATGCACCAGCTGAAATAATTTGCATTTTCATTCCATGAACCTTTGAACAAAAGACAGTCAAATAAATGAACATCAGCATGTTTTCTATTACGCTATACACATAAAGTACAGTTGTGTACCTACCATAAATGTAGATGTTCAAGTGTATTCACTGTTGCAGTCATTACACTTGGGTTATCCTGCTGGCAGGCTACCCGCAGTCGGCCAGAATTCCAAAGTCTAGGTCCGGCGTCGGTTGCTGTCACCTCTTCCCTGACGTCAATGCGCCAGGGGTATAAAAGATGCAGCCGACGCCATTTTCTTCAGTTTTTCTTGTCCCAGATGTCAGGTGCCCCCAAATAGGTAGGCTGAAAAGATTATGCCAAAAAGCATGCATGTACTAAAATAAACATTTCCTTCATCTACAAGCAAATACACCACATAGGTTATATAGAAGAGAGAAGTACAGAAGAGTCCCAGCAAAAAAAAAAGGGGGATGGTGGGTGGGTAACCTGGACTGCAACAGTGAATACACTCGAACATCTACATTTATGGTAGGTACACAACTGTACTATGTTCATCACGTTTCACTGTTGCAGTCATTACACTTGGGTTGAATCCCAAAGCTGAGGTTGGGTGGCTGGGCCTAAATAGGATTAGGAGAGGCTACCAGGCCCTGCAGAACTGCAGTGGCAAAGCCTGTTCTGGATTTAGAGTAGAGAGGTAAGTGGTAGTGCTTGGTGAAAGTGTGCACTGAACTCCAGGTTGCAGCCTCTAAAATGTCTTTGGTTGGTACTCCTCTGAGGAAGGCTGCTGAAGTGGCTGCTGCTCTGGTAGAATGTGGCCTAATGCCCTTAGGCACTGATTTGCCATGTTGTGAATAGCAGAAGCGAATGCAGTGTCCTATCCATTTTGAAATAGTCTGCTTTGAGACAGGCTTTCCTTGTGATCCTGCAGCATAAGCTACAAACAGTTGCTCAGTTTTTCGGAAAGCTTTTGTTTTGTCCAAGTAGAATCGTAGCTGTCTGTGTATGTCCAAAGCGTGCAGAAGTCTCTCCCCTTTATTCTGGGGATTTGGATAGAATGTTGGCAAATGAATGGTTTGATTAAGAGCCACACTGTATACTACCTTTGGCATAAATGTTGGGTTTGTCCTTAAGAGAGACCCTGCCCTGATGAAAAATAATGAAAGGTTCCACTGCCATTAATGCCTGTAACTCTGAGACTCTCCTTGCTGAAGTTATTGCTAGGAGCCGAGCAGTTTTCCATGATAAGAATTTTATATCAGCTGCATTGGCTGGCTCAAAAGGAGGCAGTGTGAGTTTTTCTAAAACAAAATTGAGGTCCCAAGTAGGTATTAGTGCTCTCCTTGGGGGTCTTATGTTTCCTGCCCCTCTGAGGTACTGTCTTAGTAGTGGATGGGAGAAAATAGGAGGTTCCGTATTGTAATGAGCTGAAATGGCAGAGGCATGGATCTTAATTGATGAGAAGGATAGGCCTTTGTCCAGCATCTCAGTTAGGTATTGTAAAATCTGAGGTATATTTGGAACAAGTGGTTCGAGTCCTTGTGCCTGGTTCCAAGCACAGAATCTCTTCCATTTTTCTGCATAAGATTTCCTAGTGCTGGACCTCCTGGCTTCTAAAATGACATCCATAACAGCTTTAGAGAGAGGTGTGGTCTGAGTGGCTATATTATCTGCCATGCAGCCAGATTTAAGGTTCTGAGTTGACTGTGCAGAATCTGATTGTTTTGTTGAGTCAGAAGATGAGGAATTTGAGGTAAAGGCCAGGCTGGGCCTTGAGACAAGCTCTTTAGGATTGGTACCAGTGCTGGCGTGGCCAGTCTGGGGCAATCAGGATCATTTTTGGCTTCTCTTGTCTGACTTTTAGGAGCACCTTGGGAAGAAGAGGCAGTGGAGGAAAGGCATAAACTGTCAGGGTTTTCCAGCTGAATGATAGGGCATCCACTTTCCATGCTTGTGAGTGATAAGTTCTTGTGCAGAATCTCTGTAGTTAGCAGTTGTGAGAGGATGCAAAAAGATCTATGTCTGGGCGTCCCCATTTCCTTGTTATCATGCTGAAGACCTGTGGATTTAGTTTCCATTCGTGAGGATTCATGAGATTTCTGCTTAGTTCGTCTGCCAGTGTATTTTTCTTTCCTGGCAGGAATTGTGCCTGCAGATGTACTTGATAGGTCAGTGCTGTGTTCCACAAAGTCATGGCTTGCCTGCAGAGGGGGTAGGAATGTGTGCCCCCTTGCTTGTTTATGTACCACATAACTGTGGTATTGTCCATCTTTAGTAATAGTTGTCCTGGATGTAGTAGATCCTTGAAGGCTGTCAGGGCATTCTGTACAGCTAGCATCTCTTTTTAATTGATGTAAAGATGCATTTGCTCCTTGGGCCACGTGCCCTGAATACATTTTCCTGCCATGTGTGCCCCCCAGGCATAATCCAATGCATCTGTTGTTATTGTCTGCCTGGCTGTGGGTAAGGTGAAAGGCTGTCCCTTGTTGTGGTGACAGGCCAGTGCCCACCATCGAAACTCCTGTTGCAGGCAGGGAACTAGAGTTATAAGTGTTTCCAGGCTGTGGCAATGTTGAGTCCAAACACTTTTTAGATACCATTGTAGTTTCCTCATATGCAGTCTTGCATATGGAATTAGTAGAATGCAGGATGCCATGAAGCCCAGAGCCTGCAGAATTTTTCTTGCAGGGAGCTGGGTCTTTGTTGCCATCATTTGAAAGTAATGAGTCAGTTGCCTTTGCTTGTCTGGCGTGAGATAAGCCATCTGGGCAGTTGTATTTAAGCTTGCACCCAGGAATATTATCTCTTGAGAGGGCACTAGTTTTGATTTTTTTTCATTTACTGTGTACCCTAGGAAAATTAGTAATCTTTTTACAAATGCCAGATGCTTTAGAAGTATGTCCTTGCTCTCTGCTTGAATAAGGCAGTCGTCCAAGTAGGGATATATCTGAATTCCTTTTTGTCTGCAAAATGCAATTACTGGTGCCAGGCATTTTGTGAAGACCCTGGGCGCAGTAGATAAGCAGAAATTTGTTTTTGTGCCTCTGCCTATTGGTTTTGTGTCAGGTCCGGCATACCTTTTGATTTTGGAAGGGTGTGAAAGTGGAACCTGTAACCCTGAGAAACAATATTCAGTACCCATTTGTCCTGGGTGATCATGTGCCAATTTTGTGAGAAAAGTGCTAGCTTTCCCCCTAAGGGTGCTGCCAAAAGGTAAGTGCTTGGCATTTGTAGAGGAAAGTCATTGGGACTGTTTCCTATAAGGTTGTGATTTGTCTTCTCCTCCTTTGGTGGCTGAAGCACCCCATTGTTTAGGTCTGTATGAGCCTTGGGGCTGAGATCTGACTTTTGGGCATCTGTATCTGCCTCTTTGTTGCCTGTCTGACACCGGAAAGGACCAATTTTTTGAAGGCCAGTTTCTGCTAAACCTAGGTGGTTGAACCTGTAAGAAATCCTTTACTGTCTGCATTGATTTTGCTTTATCCTCCATTTTCTTTAACACCTCTTCTGCCTTAACACCAAACAAAGTATCATGCTGTAGTGGAGCATCCAATAATTTTACTTTAACATGTTCAGGTAAACTTTGTTCTTTCAACCAAGCATGCCTTCGAATGACAGAGCCTGTAACTGCAGCTCTACAAGAAGCCTCTAATGAATCAAAACCACATTACAGAGTACGCTTTCCCACTTGTTCAGCTGCATGCAATACATCCTGCATTTCCTTATTGTCAGGACATTCTGAGTTTGTAAGCATTTTCTGTTTTAACAAAGACATGAGGTACTGTTGATATTTAAGCATGTGAAACTGGCAGTTTAAAGCCCTTACAGCTAAAGTAGCAGGGGTGTAAACTTTTTTCCCCCATCTATCCAGTGCTCTAGAATCCCTATCAGAAGGAACAGGGTTTTTTGCAGTGGAAGCCTTAACCCCTATGGGACCCTGAGAAATTGTTTCTGGGTCAGCAGCAGGGTTTTTATAAAGAAATTTATGAGAGTCAGGGACCCTGTAATACCTGTCTGGCTTGACTGGTGCAGGGGGTAAAGAATCAGGAGACAGACTGGATTCAGAGAAAACATAATCAACAATATCAAGCACAGGGGGGATAGCCAGGGGCCTGTGCTGAGGCAATAAAAGAAAATCTCTGAGCCTTTTCTTGGAGTCTGAATAATCCTGGCTCTCCCAATGGAAATGCTCCCTCATGGTGTGCAAGGTTTCCCCAAAAGAATAATCCTCAGGCGGAGAGGCTGAAGGTATAGATTCTTCTGCATCAGAGTCCTCATAGGGAGGGAGAGAATATCCCTGATCTGAGGAGGAATCAGAGGAAATAGAAACCTGGTCAGAGGAGTCATAGTCAGTGTCTTGCCTAGGCCTTTTATCAGAATGGAGATGGGAACCCCTGATCAAAGTAATTAGGTCCTCGGCCATTTTAAGCATCTGTTTCTTTGGCATGGATGACTGTTCGGGAGAATGCTGTACTTGTTTCCTTGTCTTTAATGGTGTTTTTGACTTTGTCTTGGCTGCTGTAGTGGGCTTAATTGTAAGCTGTGAAGGTCTGAAAACACCCTCAGAAGCCGATGCCTGCTCAGCGGCTCCGGACCCATCTGAGGGAATAGTTTCCGCAGGCCCAATGCCTTGAGTTTCCAGAGGCCTAGGTGTCTCCACATGGGAGTCGGATACGGCCTGTGGCTCTGAGGTAGCGGGTGTCAGGGGCTGCGAAAGTGCCTCACTGAGAACTGGCGAATTGGCGGCTGGCCTGGAAGAGGCTTCGTCATCGGTTTTGGACCTCGGATGCCTGCCCTTTTCGTTGTCTTTGCGTTTTTTATGAATTCCGGTCATCGGTTGTTCTGATGGCATTATGTAGTTAAACCTTCGGCCAAAGTAATGTAAAGCAAAATCAAACCGACGCTTAATAGTGCGTTTGTTGAATCTAGCACAAAACCGACAACTAGTAACGTCGTGGTCAGGGCCTAGGCAAGGAATACAGTAAGAGTGAAAATCCTTATGAGGTAATTGCTTCCCACAAGAAATACAATTGTTAACTTTTACTGACATCGGTCTGGAGCAAGAAAAAGTTTCCCCAATGGGATACTTAGCTTTATTGAAGACTTCGGTTCTGAAATCGATTTAGAAAATCTCAGGAGTCGGCTGACTGGCACTTGCGAACTGCTTTTGCTTCAGGCACCGCGCAGCAAGAAAGACTGAAGAAAATGGCGTTGGCTGCATCTTTTATACCCCTGGAGCACTGACGTCAGGGAAGAGGCGACAGCAACCGAAGCCGGACCTAGACTTTGGAATTCTGTCTGACTGCGGGTAGCCTGCCAGCAGGATAACCCAAGTGTAATGACTGCAACAGTGAAACATGATGAACATCAGAAATAATTCCAAAGGGAAAAAATAATTTGTGTTTTCATGAGCTATGAGATGTAAGCCATGAATTATGAAGCAATAATTTGTCCATTCCTGGCCAGCACAGAAGTACATTTAGGCAGTCACTTTGATTTGTAGTAGAGATACAAAAACTACTCATTTCTGTTCTAGCAATCTGGTACATTCCTTATACCTACCATGTGACTCTGACAGTGTTCCTGAATCACCACTGTAATGAGGTTTGTGTCTTGTGAGTTTAAGCCATTAATAAAGGAATAAAAAAATTCTGCTTTATAGAAGGTACCTTGCGCAGCATCATAAGTGTTTAGATTTCATTTTCTGTTGAGATACTTTTGATTTCTTTATAGACTGAATTCCAGAAACAGCTTTGCCAATGTACCAAATTTAACCAGGTTGAGTTAAATGATCCTCAATCCACTTTCTTCCTTATCTTTGTGTGGGTTTTCTCTGGGTATACAGGTCTCTCCCATCTCCCAAAGACATGAGGTTGGCAAACTAGTAAGTCTAAATTGTAGGTGTGAGTGTGATATGTGTGTGATATAGAAGAAAGGCCCGGCAATCTACGTCCATTTCCAGCTTAACTAGTAAGCTCCATTAATAGCACTAGCTGTTCACCTGGTCACAGTATGACTCGGATATGATTCATAAGTAAGGATGGATAGATAGATGGATGGAATCTACTTTCTTCAGGTTTTTAAGCACTATAATTTGTATGTCATTTTCATTCATCTTTGAAAGGTTTGCAGCAGGATAAAGCACGGATAAAAATATAGGATCAAATGATGCTCCACTCCCCAGATAGATAGATATTTTACTAGCTATGATTAATATACCCCAGGTAGTATATTAATTTAAGAATATGATAAATCCTAGGAAGTAATATGGAAAGGTTTAACAATTTCTTGAGGTCAGAAATATGATTCATGTTAAATTCAACCAAATTCAGCAGAATGAGCCACACAGGAGGTATGTTTCCAGAGTTCAATGTTTTTTACACTGAACCAAAAACAAATGATTTAAGTCAGCATACAAGCAAACATCCTGAATAGCATTATTGTTATTTATTTATGTTTCATTTATATTCTAAGATTTAAGCAAAATGTATTATGTTGCCTGCCTCTATTAAGTTTTGGAATACCATGCAACTATGCATCACCCTTTGCATTCTAGGGATCATAGATATATGCCTTGAAGAAAAAGTGATGCATATGATAGTGGTAGTAGTGAAGGGTACATACTGAGGATGAAAAGAAACGGATAATGGTAACCCAAAACCTATAGCATTCGTCAGTGGTAATATGGATGAGAACAACTTTTTCTTTCGGCTTTTCCCAGTTAGGGGTCACCACAGCAGATCACCTGTCCGCTCATGATTGGCAGTAGAGTTTTTACAGTGTTGAGTTGCCAGCCCGGCGCCCAACCTTCCATAGAAGGCACACAAACACACACACACACTCATACTCTTACCTAGGGCCAATTTAGAGTGTCCACTCCACCTACAGCATGTCTTTGGGGTGTGGGAGGAAATCGGAGCACCCAGAGGAAACCCATGCGACCACAGGGAGGACATGCTGAGTCTGCACAGAAGGCACCCCAGCCAAAAATCGAACCGGAGAACCTCTTACAGTGAGGCGACAATGGTAACCACTGCACCACTGTGGCCGTCCAATATGGATGAGAACAACTAAATACTGAAAAGTCTTGATAGAGAATACTAATTCAGATACTCAGTAGTGCTACCAAATTCTACTAGAAATTTGAATTTCTTTTGTATTACAAACAGTGGGCCTACCGCACCTAACACATAATTGGCATATGGGGCAGCAGATCAATTGCAAAATGCAGAAACTTTGCCAGAGGAAACAAAACGTTCAACCTTTGTAGTTGTTGTTGCTCATGCATCAAACTTTTATTTATGTAGTCTCTTATTATGTTCTTTTTTATTTCAGAATGCCCAAGGCTGTTCTATAGGGGAAATCTGGGGTAAGTAACCATTATAAGCACATTTTAACCTGATTCTGAAAATTTATGATGCACTAAAGTAATTATTGTTCAAACAGCTTAAATAAAATATTTGTAATTCCAACCAGGTTCATTCATAAATAAAGTGTAGTTAGCAGAGTAATGAGTAGATAATAGAATAACAGTTCTGCATATGTATAAGCAGTACTTTTTAAAACTTTATTAAAAGACTTGCAAACAATTATGATGTAAAAACAATGAACATGTCACTTAAATCCAATATACAAACAATAAAAGTAGTATGAACATTATCTTCAAGATCTGAGTAAAGTTATTCAAAGAAAGCATCACCATTGCTTAAAGATGAAGAAGTGGTTTCAGTATGTAATAAGAATTATTTACAGGAGTTAATCAAGGTTAAAGTATTATAAAATAAGAGGATCCCCACAGAACAAGAAGAGGAGCAACAGCAGAGTGCTAAAGGGCAAAACCGAGAGCATTTGGATAATACACATGAGTTTAGAAAGGTTGCTGTTTGATAACAGCTCTCTAACACAAAAACATTTTGCATAATGACTTAGGCAACACAAAGAAGAAGAAAGTGTTATCACCAACTTAAAAAAACTACAACAAGAAAAATAACTAGAGATCAGATAATGCTATTAGAGATGTTTTCCAGATATATATTTTTTATGAAAATATGTCTTAACCTGAGAGTTTTCACTTTATTCTTAGTGAGTTCACTATAGTATATTAAGGTAGAACAATAGGCCCGAAAATAAAGTCAGCCTTGTGTTTTCATCTATACATTCAGTTTCAGGGAAAGACAGTTCAGCCTGAGTACTGAAGTCAGGTCAAATATGTAGCATTATTCAGGAGGAAAAAAATTATTTCAGTTGATATTATTCAGGAGAATCAGAATATGTGTGCAGAAACTTTGGCTATATTTATCAGCACTGTTACCGTTATCCAGCTTTCCAGAATTTCTGAAGATAGTTATTGTTTATCAGCACTGTTATTGGAGACAGTATTCGGATATTTTTAACATCTAATAAAGCATTCTTAATCAAACTACAGCATGTGCAGAATTAATTCTGAAAAGCACAAAAAGATCTGACCCATAAAGAAAAGACTGGTACCTGTTCAGCACAAGTTTGGGTAATTAACAGATAAAAAACAAATAATCTCTGTGGTGTCCCCGAAGTCTCAAAACAACCCAGTAAAGTGTAGTGGGTCCAAAAACAAAACAGTGTAAGAAACTTCTCTGTGTGGACGATTTTCAGTCCATATATTTCTATTTGATTAATATACAGTGATTAACTAGAAATATATGGACTGAAAATCTTCCACACAGAAAAGTTTCTTACACTGTTTTGGTAATTAACAGATAAGGACATTCATTCAAGTCTCATCTCAGTTGTTTCCAGTTAATTTCAGTATAATACAGTTTTATCAATTTTTTTCAATATGTATAAATCAGAGGAATATGCAAACCAAGAAAAAGCAGAAATGGAAATATTTGTAGATGACTTAATCATGCCAAGGTTAGAGGAAGATGAGGCTCAACAATTAAGAGCTAATATAGGAAGAGATGAGATAAAAATGATGAATAATGAATCAACATGGAAGTCTCAAGAAACAGACTATTCCCATTGAAGTTTGATAGTTGGTTTGGGGGGGAGAAAGTAATAAAGATCTGGAAGGTGTTGTTTAACAGTATTTAGTACTTTATAAGGGGGTAGAAGTTCTTGGAAGAAAGCTTTAAAAGGGGGTAGAAGTTCTTGGAAGAAAGCTGTGGTGGCTGGATTACCCAAAAAGGATAAAGACCCTACCGACCCATCTTCATAGAGATCCCATTTCAATTTAAACCATGATTCTAAAGCATGTATGTCTATACTAGCTAAGTGAATGGCAGAGATGTTGTCAAAAGTGATAGATATGGATCAGTGGGGTTTTGTGAAGGGCAGGCAAACATTTGACAACATTAATATGATAATGATAATCCAGAAGAAAGCATAATGCAAGAAAATGCCAGCATGTGGGGGGATCCTGATGCAGAGAAATCATTTGATAGGCTCAGCTGGTATTTTATGAGTACGGTAATGGTAGCATTTGGATTCCCTGCTGGAATAATATGGTTAATTAGAAGGACAAGTGACGAGTCAGAAGCAAGAATTAAGGTGAGAAATTCCTCTCCAACAAACTGTGTTTAAAAAGAGAAAATAGGCAGGGATGTCCTATTTCCCCTTTGTTATTTGTTTTATACATAAAGCCATTGACAAAAAATAAAGGACTCACAAATTCAAGTATACAATTGGCATGGCACTCAAAAAAACTTTATTTGCAGATGATATAAGGTTGTACTTAATAAATACGAAGAAGGATACTTTGGTGTTGTGGAACATATTGAGACCATTTCAATTCTTTTCAGGTTATAAAAGGACAAGGGATTAGCTCTTACAGGGAAAGTTTCTGACATATTTGGGCCTAAATCTGACCAATAGTTTTAGGATCTAGGAAAAAGTACTGGAGGAGTTATAAAGAATCTTATACACACCCAATAAATGCAAGTTATGGACCTCCTCATTCAACCAGTCTAAGAGATACAGTCAATCAATTCAAATGTCTTAGGTGCCTCTTTGACAAATTGAATTTTCTCCCATGAATAGAGTGACCTCATAAACATTTGTCCTAGTTGACAATCCATTACTGAGTATGGAGGAGCTCTTACCTTTTCTGCCAAATCAGCGAATAGTTCAAGCTATACCTTTAAAGAGACTACTATATCAAGTCAAAATATGATACCCTGATCGTGAAACACTTGCTATATAATCAGTTTCCCTTAATTAGTTTCTTTTCCCCTATATCACACCTACACAGCTGAACTTACTGAACTTATTGAATGACCCCCAAACTTACAAAAAGATGCCCATGTGAATAGAAGATTACACAGCGGAATCTAGACCAAAATGTGATGGCAGGTTAAATGTTTTTATTCCTACTTTACAGTATACTTTTCAAACTGTTCTAGGTTTACCATATTGGGCTTTTTTAAAAAACATCAATTAATTGTGTCAGTTCTGTGGGATATTGGTAAAGCCAGAATTGCAAGGGGAAACTGTCCAGGCCACATGAACAAGGAGGTTAGGGATCCTATATTCATGCTTGTACTGGTGAACATCTTAACTGAGATTATTCTGATTTGTCAGGCTCCACAGTACCAGTCCAGGTAAGAATACTTGCAACATATTGTTCTACTTATTAAGGTACAAAGCAATGTTTTGGCATAGGCAGGTAACTCAGAGTCTTTCACTGGTAAAGCAATACCAGAAACCCTCCACTGAGCATTTGAAGCTCTACGTTTAAGTTTTCAGAAGGATGAGGTTGTTATGATTTTGACCTAGCACCACTTGAAAGTTACACAATATGGATCCCTTTGTTATGGTATGGGCTTCTTCAGCTTTGCTGTGATAGTGCGTTTTTGTCTTGAAAGCAACTGCAGGGAAAATTAGTTTTTGCCTAAACTGATTATCTCTACTGCATGAATTTGCGAGTCTTGTTTTTCTATATTTAAGATGTTGTTTCAGAATAGTGATGGACTACCCTAATCAGAAAATTTTAATTCCTAGCAATAAGGATGACCAGACATAAATATTTATTTATTTATTCATACTTTGTTGACCAGGCAAATCCCATTAGACCAGTGGCTACTTTTCAGTGAAGGCACAAGGTGGTATAGATACTGACTTTGGGGAAATTTGGCTAGGGCACCAAAGAGATTCCCCTTACCTTTTTTGGTAGCTGAGCTGTTATTGGTGTTTTCATCAGAAAATGGAGGAGGAGATCATTGAGACTCAGGAGAGCATGAAAGGAGGTATCCTTTCAAATGAATAAGTTGAACTGCATTTGGCAGTGGACAATGTTAATGTGACAGTTTGTGAGGCTGCAGTTTTGAAGTAGGAGGTTTTGATGGTTCCACCTTGCAAAGAATGATTTCAGAAGTGGAAATGAATGAGACTGCAGATGTTTTGTGATGGCAGATGATGGATCATGTGGTTGAAGGGAGTACAGATGGGCTTCTGTGTATTTATAATGGACAATGGTGAGCTTCCATCGGAAACTTAAAAATACTGTCAAGTGACTACAGTAGCTAAGGAGATAGACGAGAATGCAAAAAAAAGAATGAGGGATAAATGTCATACTGTATTTTGGAGGTCAGCAAGAATTGGACAGGTATTTTGTTTGGAAATGCATCATGTGTCTGTTGAGTTATCTTCCATTAGACATTAGATCTCTTATTCACTTGGGCAAAGAGAAATTTTGTACTATAACTTTTGAAACTGTGACTTTTCTATTGAAATTTATGCAGTTGGTACAGAAAAGAAAAATGAATTTCCGTGAAATATTCTGACTTTTATTTCTGACAAAATAATTGTTAGGAAGTAGATAATGATACAGTTTCATTATGACCATTTGGAAGAAAAAGATATTCATGCTTATTTTTCATCTTTTTGTAAAGATGTTTTTTCCATAACATTTTTTGATTACAGACTGATTTGAACTGGGGCTTGGAAAGTGAAGGTCATATTTCATATTGTTAATTCCAAAATAAAACATCTACCTTGCAGTGTCTTGGTACATAATACATGCGCATTTGTACATTACCAGAAACAATAAAAAATAATATGATTTTTTTTCTCTGGACACAAGGTATATTTCAGAAGTAGAAGACTGCTATATGGAGTTCAGGGGTGCAGGGGTAGGACATGTTTTAGGAATATGTGCTTTACAGAATGTTAATGATGGGGATATTATTGACATTGCCATTATTTAACCTGGTTGGTTGTTACTTATAGCTTGCAGAATGTGTTGTAGTATGCTGAGCTTAATAACTATTTATGATTATATATCAGTTTAATTAAGGGAGAGTATGTTTAAAGAAATAAGAACTTATGTAATAGTTAATGTGGATTTTATCATATTAGATAATTTCAAATGAAAGTTGCATAAATCTAAAGGGAAATGGAGAAAATATATAAAATTGTGCAAGAGATGTAAAAACATTTCATGCAAATAAAAGAGAAGATCAGGTGTACTTATACAAAAGGTTATTTGATGACAGCAAATAACTATATGTTTTCAAAACTATAATATAATTTAGCAGAGAAGTTGTAAAGTGTATTTCTCAAATCATATAGCAATACTAGCATAGTTTGAATATAATTATTATCTTCTGAGAGAGGGTAAAGGTTTGCAAAGATGGACAGGAATTTGTGAAAAAATACTTGTACTATGAAAAGAAAGAAAAGCTTTTTAGAGATCTTTAAACAATGAGATACTTTTATCTGGAGTAAGAGTATTGGGTGGTTGTATATAAAGAGAAATATTGCAAATATATTCTGATATATTCTGATGCAAGGCGTATATGCAATTAAAGATATACATATAAAAGTAACAGTGCAGGATATAGATAAAAATAACATTATGTGAAAGAAAAAACATTGATATTAAGATCAATGAAGGGTAATTAGAAATGTTGGTGCTAAGATAATTCAGAAGTATAACTGCAAAATATTCTTCTTGGGTCTGTAGTAATAGACTGAAACTTTAGTTAGTTGAATAACTAAAGATCGATCTGGTAATATTGAAATCCAAAAACCACGAATGGATGATTTCACGCAGGGAAAGAATTCCCTTGACTGTTACACAGATTATGCCCTTTTCTCCAATGTAGATTGATCTTGGAGTTGGTATATTTAGTTAGGGTGTGTGGGGGGTGAAGCCCCCTACTTGATATGGGTTTAAATTTTTTTTTTTCGTGTGGCCAAGGGAATTCTTTCCCTGTGTGAAATCAGCCATTCACAGTTTTTGGATTTTAATATTACCAGTTCGATCTTCAGTTATTCGACTAACTAAAGTTTTTATCTGGCAATATAGACCCATTCTTCTTATGTTTATATATTATAATGGGTTTCAATACATTTTTATTTTATAAATATGTACATTTTAAATTACTACCAATTTCTGATAATGCAGAAAAATAGTATTGTGGGTTTGACTGTTGCATGCAGTGTTCAGAAGGTTTATGATAATGTAAAACATGAAAAGCTATGTTGGATTTTAAGATTATATGGTATTCCAGACTTAATACTACATCTTATTAAAAATTAAACTTAAAAATGGGTTAAGTAGGGATGCACAATAAGTACAGTGTCATTTGGGGTTTAGCTTTAAATGTAATTTTTTCATTAGAGAAAATATTTAAAAGGTTAATATTGTATATAGTAATAAAAGATTACCTTTAATATTGAATTATGCAGACGATGTAGAGGTTTTAGTTAAAAATAAAATATGGGGGAAGATACTCATGCAGGAGTTCAAGAAAACATTAAGTTTAGTTGAGCTTAGATACAAGTAAAACTTTTGCAATATTTATTTTTCTAATGAAGAGATTCACATTTTAGGGATTAAATTTGGTACAAGGAGGTAGTTTATGAGCAATGGAAGAAAATTATGTGTGATTTGAAAGATAAAAGTAAAATCTGGAAAGTATATGATTTATTTTTAGACTAACATTATTACTTTTAATTTTAATGTAATTAAGTTACTTAGCGAGTACATTTTTGTTTACAGAGAACATGGGAAAGGATTTAATAAGTTTATTTTAATTGTAATATTGGGTGTGAGGGGTCTATATTATGTCAGTGAAATGGCATTACAGCGAATGCCATTTCGCTGACACATATATAGACCGAAACTGGAAAAGAGAGAAAGCTCAGGTCAGCAATGTCAAATCGCTTGGCCTGAGCCATGACATTGCTCTTTACCTGACTGTAATGTGATTTCGGAGTTGGTATATTTAGTTAGGGGGTGTGGGGGGGTGAAGCCCCCACTTTGTAATGTTTTAAGTGGTATGTTGTGTTTTGTTGGTTCAACGATTTTTTCCATGGTAAAAAAAAAAATTCAGTGAACTGGGGTTTCGCTCTTTTAAGATTTAGGCATATATGTGTCGGTGAAACAGCATTCGCTGTAATGCCGTTTTGCTGACATAATATAGACCAGGTTTGAGACAAAAGATAAAATCCTATTACTGAAGGAATCATTTATAATAAGAAAGAAAGGAAACAGAGGTCGAGAATTAATTAATCCAATTTTTATAGTTTGCATTTTTTTTTTATTTTTAGAGGTATTAAAAAGGAAGACAATTATTTTACATTTACATATCCAGAAATATATCGAAATATATTGCAAACAACACATATGGGAATTAATAGTGATATACAAAATATAATTAATTATTAAAATGAGAGGATGTAAATTGAATATTAACAATTTACAGAAGAATGCAAAAGAATGTAGTAAAATATCTGAGGAGGGTAGAATGTGTTCGATATTAAGATGGCCATTATATGCTATGGTTATTATGACAATCTGAAAGTTACCAAAATTGAGATATTTTTTCTTGTATTTGGAATTTATGGTTAGTGAAATGTCCTGAAATTATTCATAATATGAAATTAAGGAAAAATTAAATTGTGTTATAGGTTAAGTGGGATTAAAGGTTCCTTTTTTCTTTTTTGGAGTTCTGTTTTATTTTGTTTAGCTGAAGAAAATATAATATTTTATTATGAAAATGTAGATGTTTTTTTATTTTGAATACACTAATTTTGGTGTGTTTTAGTAAAGACCCCTAATCTTTTCAATAAGCACAAAAGGACCTTTTCTGTCCTTTTGAGCTATCACCATATCAGGTAGATGGAGCCTTGGTTTAATGTCTCATCTGAAGGATAACACACTCAGGGTTGCAACCTCCTTCCCCCATGCTGCACTGCAATGTCAGTATTAGAACATTAATCCTACTAACTGGTGTGGAAATCGAGCACACAGGCTTCTAGCCTTCCAACACCAAAAGCAAGTATGGTAGCTGTTCAGCTACTGGTATTATTAGTTAGTGCTGTGCCAAGAAAAACGGAGATTGGTGATTTTGCACTAAAATGAGCATGCTAATTATCTATCTACATTGGAAAGCAATGTACTTGCTTCCTAGGTACACCAGTGTTACATGTCGTTTCCTTATTGTTGCCTGGAAATGTCTTTACAAGCATTTAATATACCTAGTAGGTTATAACACGTGTCCAAACTTTAGGGGCTCTGGTACAACAGGGAAACATATTTTTGAAATTGTTAGAAAATCGTGTCTTAGAAAATACAGTTGCAGCTATTCTTGGAAGAGAAGGTACATAACAAGGCACAATTTGATAAGTCCATGTTTTTACCAGGCTTTTCTAACCAAGGACCCTGGCATATAATGAGAACGGACTACTGGGTATAGTACTGATTTTAATAAAGGAGACAGACACTAAAAGGTGGAATTACTTCTAATGTCTGACTTACATTTCTGGAATATGTGGAATCAGTTAAAGTGACTGAGAAAACAAATTGAAATTGCAAAGTAAATGGCTCTGCTGTCAAATAAAGGAAGACTGTCACAAGCTGATACAGATATGTACCCTAAACAGAGACATCAATGGTTGGATGGCTTAACGAAAGAAGGAAATCAAAGTAGTTCATGATGTTGTAGTTTAACTGTTTAAATAACATTTATAAGATATATGTCAGAGTATTTTTATATAATACTGCTTACTCCATGATGATCCAAAAATTAAACCTTGATTGCTAAATAGATCAACTGTAGTGAATATGCATTTTTGTTTTATCTTATGTTTTATTTATAAATATTCTTGTACCTTATCTTAATTTTGTTCATACAAAATAACTTACAACTTGTATTTTTGTATCCTTGTGTTGCACATGTACTTGTGGAGCTTTTCTTCATGGGCCTGTGCTGAAAATGGGTTACATAGCACAGTTGGAATTTCCCAGCAAACAAATGCCAATAAATAAATAAAGGTAGTATTGTTCAATAAAAGCTAAGTGTGTGCTAAGTTATACAGTTTCCCTGCCTGGTATACACAGTGTTACAAAAATAGGATCATGTGTCTTTGTGAATCTTACATTGTAAAAGTGCACACAAGAATTGGACTTTGTGTTAAAAATGCTAAACTATTTTATAGCAACTGGGCTGTGCATCAGTACTTAATACTAGAGTGAGATACTCCTGCTTGCTACATTGTTTCTGTGACTGAACATTTTGTTCTAGTGAAAGTAATTTTTAAGAAGGCATACTATGGTGATAGGAGTTAAATACCACAGTGAGCAGGGCAGCACCAGGCAGCCTGACATTTAGACAGAATTTCAGACAAAATACCATCTGCAATTTAGTCAAGGGTTATATTTGATGAATGCAGTAAAAAAAAGAGATTATAAACAGAAATTTGAAATGAAAAGACATGCTGATTTGAAGAAACAGGCCATGTAACACCCCTTCCACAGACTGAAAACTATTTCAGTAAAGATGCAGGAGACAGAATGAACATTTACATCTGTTCAGTCTTAACACACATTTTGTTCAAGGCACCAAAGGTCATACGACATCAATGAGCAGTAGGAGACATTCATTAACAAGACAATGTTCATTGTAAAACTCTTTTTGGACCACTTTTCTGACTGTAACAACTTGTCAAGTAGCATAACCAGCACTTTTTCCTGTAGTGTTCAAACACCAATATAATATTCAGACTATAAAACAACGTTACCCATAAGATCATAGAGCATTACATCCCCTCACATTGCTGCTGAACTTTGCTGAACTTCTTTGCACCACAACGTCGTCCACTGAACTCAATGGGTCATCAGAATCTTTTGACAATGTGAAAATTTCCCACTGATCATGGTAATGTATGCAGCCTAGCAATTCTCTTAATTACCTAGCAATGTAAATTGGCAGCTGCAGGCATTTTCAGAGGAATAGCACATGACTAAGTAGCATCAGCCACTCACACAGATTGCCTTGTTATCATCATCATGGCTGGCAGGACCACCCTTCATGCTGATGCTCCTGCTAGTGGAAAATTAATACAGTAGGGTGGCCTCTGAATCAGAAAGGATTACTCAGAGGGAATTCTTCTTGTGTTAAGGCTAACTACTTATGGCAACAGTCTCTGAATTCCAGCCTATACTTGTATAGAAATGACCTAACATTTTTGTTTTGCAAGTTGTATAACTTTGAATAACTGTTATGTGTGTGTGTGTGTGTGTGTGTGTGTGTGTGTGTGTGTGTGTGTGTGTGTGTGTGTGTGTATATATATATATATATATATATATATATATATACACACACACACACACACACACATACACACACACACACACACACACATATATATATATATATATATATATATATATATATATATATATATATACACACACACACACTCACACACACACACACACACACACACACACCAGTTTGAACACAAAAGACAGTTTCAGAATCCAGAAAAAAATGATTTCAAAATTATTATAATATTCAGCATGCAATTTTCTTTTGACAGACGTACATATGAAATACTAATGATTTTTAAAATATCCTTAAGTTCTGCTTTTGTTATAGAACATTCTTATTAGCTCAAAGTCCAACTACAGTACGTATTAAACATAATTTTGCACATCCAGAGATTAAATGTACAGCATCCACAAATGAAGTAATACTTATTTTACTCTGGGTACTTCAGATACACTTTCATCTTTAAACCTAATCATAATAATACAAACTTACAGAAACAGTAGTGATGAAAATTTCTTTTGAACAGATGTTACAGGCAAATAAATATTAACAATTTGTTGTTTTACATTAGGAAGGTTTGTGGCCTGCACTGTGGTGGCAGGACAGGTAGCTTACATCCTTCTAAGTTGGGAACTGCTGATTGAGGGCTCAGTGTCTGTTATTCTAAAAGTGTATAAGTTCTGGTTTAAGCACTTGGGCTTCAGGCCAGTTATTTTACATTAAGAAGGTTCGTGGTCTGCACTCTTGTGGGAAGAGAGGCTGGACTCTGCCCTTCTGAGCTGGGAATTTCTGGTTAAAGGTTTACAGTGCCTGCATATTTGAACTGTTTCTTATTGAAATTGGTACACCTTGTTTGCTGTAGCATAGACTAGATCCAGGCCTGCTGAATCTAGCTTTGTTTGTATGCTTGTTGTTTGTTTGTTTGTTATTTCCCTGAAATGCTAATTCCACCTAAAACGTGGCTTTTCAGTGCTTCTGTGGATCCCTAGTGATATCTGCATTGCTTACTCTACTTATTTCCTTGTTTCACTTGAAAGAAAGTTACCTGTAACACATTGCATTTAAGTTACCTGGCACTTGCTCACTAAGTCAGCACTAAAAAATTATAAGCACTGCACCCTCACAAACTCCCCTTGAGTACCTTGTTCCCCATTGGCCCTTTTTTTCAATTATAAAGGAATTCCCAATACTATTCTAGCATGTCCAAAGGTCAGTTGTCAATCTCCTCTCCGGTCCAGCTGATGAATCTGGTAATCTTGAGGCAATGTTACAACTGCCTCATGTAGACAGACAACCCTCTCCTCCTCCCAACAAATTCCAACACATGTGAGAGATGCAACCATATAGCCAAACTGGAGGCTAAGCTCTCTCAACTCAGTACTGGCATAACCAGTCAGGAGGAGAAGGAAACCAGACTCACTACAATTACAGTCTCAAATAGACCTACCACGAGAGCAAACCAAATACATAAACACACAAAAACATACTCGGAGGCTCTAAATAAAAATCTGCCTAAGCAGCAGAGACCACCAAAGCAGATACCAAAGCAACCGCTACCCCAAAACAAAGCACGTGCAACACATAGCTCACAAAGCCAGTGTGCCGAATAGTCACAGCCCTTAAGGCTAAACAACACACCTGATACACTTGTAATAGGTGACTCTATCGTCAGGCATACTGACGTCCCGCTCACCAGAATGAACAAGGAGAAGGTCACGGTGAGCTGCCTGTCGGATGCTAGGATCCGTCACATAACACAAGCACTCAGGTCACTCCAAGGCAAGTACAAATATGACTCAGTCATTGTCCAAGCTGGTGTGAATGACCTGAGACGTACCTCCCTGGACTACATGAAAAGAGACATAGAGGAGCTCTCTGAGCATGTAGCCCAGGCCGGTATGACCCTGACCTTGAGTAGCATCTTACCCTCACCAAGAATGATGCCACAATATGAAGACAAGATGATCAATTTCAACAACTGGCTTAAGTATTGGTGTCATTCAAAGAGGATCCAATGCCTGTCAGCCTGGGATGACATGCTCGACAAGCCACGATGCTTCGCTAAGGACGGCTTGCACCTGTCACCCCTGGGCTTTCGGATATTGGCAAAGGCTCTTGCTACCCCCATAGTACCTTTTTTAGGCAAGGCTCAAAAGACAAACTCACCTCCATAGGTATCACAAGGGATAAGAAATTAAGAGTAATGCTACTCAATGCCAGAAGTCTAAACCTCAAGATGCACGCACTCAAAACTCTCCTTAGCATGGAAAACATCGATATCTGTGCAGTAACAGAAACCTGGTTCAAGGCTCCTGAGAGCACCCCAGCACTACCAGGTTATACCTCATACCATGCTTTTTGGCCCCAAAACTCGGACCGAACCACAAAAGGAGGGGGAGTATCAATATTCATCAAAGATACCCACACCTCCAGGTTGGTGGCACAGCACGAAGCATCAGAGACTATCCATGTGCAACTAACAGTAGGTAAAACTGCCTTCCAGTTTATAGCCTGCTACAGACCACCCTCCCAAACCCAGGAACCCCACTCGGCCTTCCTGAGAACACTGGAAAATATGAAGGTCTCTCCAAACACCATTATATTGGGCGACTTCAACTACCCAAACATAGACTGGGAGCATTACTCTAGCTCCAACACCCTAGCCCAAAGGTTCCTAGAATTTATAAACTCAAATGCTATGGAACAACTTGTTACCACTCCCACAAGAGGGGAAAACATACTGGACCTGATCATCACCAACATGGGGACTCTATGCTCCAGACCAGAAGTGTATCCCTCACTGGTAAGATCAGACCATAAACTAATCTTACTGGATATTCACATCCCGACCCCACCCCCTGCCCAGAAAACCACAGTGAAAAACTTCTCTAAAGCAAATTTCACACTCCTCAAAACCAAGGTGGAATCCTTCAAAGCCCCCGGGCCAGTGGAAAATACGGCCCAGAAAGCAGAATCCTTTATAAATGCATTCTATGAACACCTTCAGGAATGCATGGATCATGCAATCCCAAATAAAACCAAGATCCAATCCTCCAAAGGCAGACGTCCTATCTGGTGGACCCCAGCCTTAAACAAACTATACAATAGAAGGAGGAAGCTACTACATGATAGAGCAAAATCCCAAAAAGGGAAGGCATCTCTGATCAGTATTAGCAAAAAAATACAGGCACTCATAAAATCGTCTAATGCCAGCTTTGACAGAAAAATTGCACAGTACACTAAGGATAATCACAAGGCTTTCTTTAGTTATGTTAGGAACCTGGGTGGGAATTCCCAGATATGCTCAGAATTAGTCCAAAATGACAAAAAATACACCGAACCCACAGACATTGCCAACATCCTAGCTGACAGGTTCAGTGCAAAGTTCACCCCCCCCCCACCAAAAGGGTAAATATCTATCCCAGCAGAATGCTGCCCCCCTGACATCTCAGATGCTCAGGTAAGAGCCGCCCTCTCCAAAGCAAAAAAACACAGCATCAATGGGACCAGACGGCGTCCCGGGCTGCGTCCTACATGAACTCCAAGAAGAGCTAAATCCAAACATAAAACTACTGTTCAATCTCAAGCTTACTACAGGAGATGTACCCAAAGAGTGGCGTACAGCAACAGTGGTCCCTCTCCACAAAGGTGGTGCCTCAATGGATCCTGGAAACTATCGCCCCATAAGCCTGACTAGCTTGGTCTGCAAAGCTATGGAAAGGATCATCATGGACCTCATAAATAAAGATATTGGGGACGTACAGACACTGGATCCTACCCAGTTCAGCTTTGTTAAGGGCAGATCCTGCCTCTTAAACCTGGTTGATTTCTTTGAAACAGTCACCAAGGCCATTGACGAGGGGAAGGTGGTCCACACAGCCTACCTGGACCTCACAAAAGCCTTCGATACAATACCCCACTTGGGCATTATAGATAAGCTCACCAGCTTAAATATAAACCCCTATGTCACTAGATGGGTTGCAAACTGGCTCAAGGACAGAACCCACATGGTTAGAATTGCTGGAGCCATGTCAGACTCCAAACCAGTTACAAGTGGCGTCCCACAAGGCTCAGCCCTGGGACCTCTCTTGTTCGGTATATATTTCTCGGAGGTACAGGCCAACATGGAAGGACTGTGGCTGACCAAGTTCGCAGATGACTACAAACTGGGTGCCATAATCGACTCTCCAGCCGACACAAGCATCCTCCAAAAGGGCCTCATAGAAACAGACAACTGGTGCCAGAGCCATGGCCTCAAGCTAAATGCCAAAAAGTGTATAGTCATCCCCTTTGGCAAAAACAAAGTGCCCACAAATTACCACATAGGTGGTAATCCATTAAGTACAGAAGAAGTAATTAGGGACCTGGGGACCCAAGTTGATAGCAATCTCTCATTTGACAACCACATGGCCAAAGTGGTTAGAAAAACATTTTATATAGCCCACCTAATCATGAAGGGATTCACATCTAGATCAGGGGAGGTCATTGTGCCTCTTTACTCATCCCTCATCAGGCCCATAATTGAGTATAATGCCCTTTTGGGATGTACCTTACCAGACACCTGCAGCAACTGGAAAGACCCCAAAAGTACCTCACCAAGAGGCTCAAAGGGCTCAAACAGATGCCATATGCTGCCCGGTTAAAGAAACTCCAGCTCTACTCAGTGGCATACCGCCTGCTCAGAGGCGATCTGTGCCTGACGTATAAAGCCATGTCCAACTCGGAATTAATGGACATGCTGCACCTCAGAAAATCCAAATCCCATTGAGCTACGCACTCGAGAGACTTGAACCTCAGCACTGAAATAAATAGGACATGCTGGAGGGACAGATTCATAACCCAGAGGCTCCCTTCTCTCTGGAATAAAATCCCAGTCCAGGTTAGGCAGAATCCCTCATTGACTCTCTTCAAGAGGAATCTTGATGAGTGGATGGGAGATCGTAGCTTTACCCTGGGTATCATTTCTTTGTCACTGTTAGACAGAGGCACAGTATACTAACCTCGAAAAAGGGAATAGCAAAATTAATTTAAAATGGGTGACGAAAGCCAAACACTCTGGCTAGGCTTATAAATTCCCTAGGGCAGATAGCCTAGTATGAACCTATGAACCTATGAACATATCCTTTGGGTAATACATACATCATATCAATGCTTAAAGCATATATGCAATTAGAAACCCTTTCTTCTGTTTTGATAGCACTAATTTCAAATACATTCAGTGCACAAGTGCCATCATCTCAGCAGATGTAATATCAAGAAAAATAATCAGTTTAATCAAGTTTCAGACTACAGAGTTCTCATTTAGGTATGAATCATTTTAATATACTTACTTCTTCTTCCGGCCTTTCCTGGTTAGGGGTCGCCACAGCAGAACTCCGGTCAGCTAATGATTAGCAGTAGATTTTTACAGTGCTGAGGTGCCAGCCTAACGCCCAACCTTCAACGAAGGCACGCCCTTTCATGCATGTCTTTCGTATGCCACTCAACCACGGGGAGGACATGCAGACTCCACACATACTTAATATCCACTTAAAATAGAATCGTTTAACTTTCATCTGAAATAGAGTCATGTATAAACTAATAGCTCTCTTGTTTAAACACCCATAAGATAAAACGTTCAGTTGTAAACAACTTTCTGACTTTTCTTATTCACCTTTGGGCTATTAATGTAAACTGAAAATGAGTCACTTTCTTTACAGATGCTCTTCTTCCTCTCTTTTACAGCCCTTAGACAGCACACAGACAAACTCCACCCAGCCTGTTGTCTTTAGACAGCTGCATGCTGAAAACTCTCACCTTGATCTCCTTCATCCCTCTACTCTATAATAATAAGTAGTGAGGGGCTTTCAATGTAGGGATGGTAGACTATAGAATTATCTACCCTTCCTTAGACAATCTTGTGACCTGCCACATATTAAAAAGTCATTAAACATCTGACTTGGTTACAGAGTCCTAGACAGCCTCATGTGAAACTCTGAGTTTGTTTTTCAGCAACCCTGAACACTGAAGGACATACAACTTCTAGTCAAAACCAGCATTGTCCTTCCCTTGCCTTATGTCTCACATTATGTCCAGTTCTTTTACAAGCATTTTGATTTAAAGCAACAATATGAGCTTGCCTATGAGGACTTCCCCTGCAGCATTTTCCAGATCACTCACCTAGTATAACTGCAATCCATACCTCCAACCACCATAATCAATCAACCTTAGCAAAGCTAGTCATTACATATTCACACTTCTTTCTTTATCTAACAAATCCACCAGAAAACAAACCAGCAGAAGGCATTCAACAAATGTTAATATGATAGCCATTTTCTATTGGAACACTTACAATACCACTTTTCTCATTAGTTGTCTCACAGCCAATCATTAACCTCTTAAAATATGAAGTTCATCACCACAACCAGCACCAAGAAGCACATTCAAATAATGAATAATATTTCCATTCACTGCAAATCCACTTCTAGCCATTCACCATCACAGAGAATACCACCACCAAGTAAGACCACCTGTGGGCCACTCAAATGATACCTCCAAAACTGAGTTCATTGTAAAGTTGCTGAGCCACCATAAACTATTAAACAAACAAATATCCACTGTATTTCATATCTCCACTTCTCTTCATTTAACCAGATGAAATCAATCCCCAACTTACTTTAGGAAAGTGTACAGCTTTGTGATGCATATAGAGGTATTCATGGAAGCTTAAACCTTACTCCACCAGATTTGTAGGATACTATTAACTCTGCAAGATGCAACCATCATATACTTTAGCAATAATCCAAGGCTGAGCATGGGGAATGTTTCATTTTCACACGGTTGGAGTAGTTGGTCACAAGGGCAAAATACGATTGACCAAACAAAGCCAACCTTGGGTAAACAAATCATTAGCTATACTCATCTTTGGGTTATTGCTATTATACAGTTGTTTATTTTTGTTTTCTATGGTTTCTTTGAGCTAAACTCCAAAACAGTTGCTCTTGCTGTGACTTACTCTGGTGTAAGCCTACCCCGATTCCAAAATACTTGCTCTTAGTGTAAGACCTATCTATAAACAGGCTTACACCAGGGTCCACATTCCAAAAGACATGCTCTCAGTGTAAGTGATTTTATTCCAGTGTAGTACACCTGAGTAAGTCACTTAAACTGAGGGCAAGTCTTTTGGAATCAGGTGGATAGTCATAGTTATTTTGTTTCTTGTGTTTTTAATTCTATGCTCTTCTACTTTTGTTGTAAAAAAAGTTCTAGTGTTTGATTGATGTTCTGCAAACAAATGAAAGTATGTTTTTCTGTTATCTTATTATTTTGCTATGCTCTTCTGCTTTCCTTTATATTTCTATGTTCTTCTGTTGTTTTCACCTTATAGCTAGTTTGTGCCCTTAATATAGCAGCTGTAATGAAATATTATGTTTATTTTTATTTATACAGACATTTCTTTTATGCATATTTAAATCATTAACCATATATATATATATATATATATATATATATATACACACACACACACACACATGCACACACAAAAACAATATTTGTACTTATTTACTTTATAGATTTTGAATGCTGTAGATGTTTAGTGTTCTGTATGTTATTATTTTTATGTGATTATTGATGGTGTTTGTGATGTGTGTCTCCATAGTTTGGTATTTCTATACTATGGAATTCCATTTTTTTCTGACTATGTCTTTTGTGTCATTATTTGTAGTAGGTTCATAGGTAGGTACTAGGCTATTGGTCCTAGGGCCTATATAAGCCTAGCCAAACGGTACCCTGGCTTTTGCCACCCAAGAAAATTATTTTCCAGTGCCCCTGTCAAGCAGAGCCACAGAAGTGATCCTCGGGGTGAATTTCCTATCTCCCGTCCAATCATCAAGAGTTTTCTTGAAGAGTGCTAATGAGGAGCTTTGTTTGATATAGATAGGTAGCTTGTTCCAGAGTATGGGAAGTCTCTGGGACAGGAATCTATCCCTCCAGCATGTTCTGTTTATTGTGGTGACAAGGTTTAGGTCCCTAGAGCGTGTAGCTCGGAGGGATTGGGATTTCTTTAAGTGGAGCATGTCCAACAGCTCTGGGTTTGACATAGCTTTGTATGTTAGACAGAGATCGCCTCTGAGTAGGCTATATGTGACAGAGTAAAGCTAGAGTTTTTTGAGACGGTCTGCTTAGGGCATCTGTTTGAGGCCAATTAGTATGCAGATTTCCTGGATTTTCAGTGGATTGTTAATATTGATATAAACTGATATTGCTTTTCCCCACATTTTGAATTAATTTAGTAATTCATTTTCATATTCATGTCATCTACATTTCACTTTTATGTCCTATAATGCTCATTACTTGAAGTGTTTTCATTCCTGATTATGACAGAGAAGTGACTGGTAAAGACAGATTTGTACATCTTTTCAGTAAGTTTGCATCTTTGCAAATTTCTTGTTGCATTTTTTACAGGTGGTTGATTCCCATTGATTATATTGTGTACCAAGTTTGTGTTTTGTTAAGTTTGTGTGTTGTGGATGTTTCTTTGGCTGTAGATACAGTGCTGTTGTGTTAGGTGGTATTACTGATTGCATTTATTTAAGCTTTGTGTAGGATATAATGTATCTGTAGGGTTAGCAAACATGAATCTGCCATGGGGTAGTATTATATAGTCATAGTGTTCTTTGTGTTTTTGATGTGTACATTGATATTTTTTGTTATGCATTCTGTGCAGTCTTCCTGTCTCATTAAGATGAAACTGTCTTGGGTGAGGTATCCTACTCCTTCATATCTAAACCATCCAAAGTGTAATTGTGTGTCAAACTAGCCCTTTGTGAGGAGTCCAACTGCTTTGTCTGTTAAGAGTGTCTTGCTGTTTCTCAGTGTGATTTTGTTTATTGTTAGTGGGTTGTGGTGCTCTGCTGTATCTTTTCAAGTTCTTTTCTATTTTTTAAATTACTGCTTTAAACAAATTGCTAGCATTTGTTAGTCATGTGACAGTCATTAGGGTGATGTTTCTGTTTAATGGGAAATTATTTATGTACCAGAAGAGCTCGACTTATATAGCAGCAAAGGTGCTTAAAATGTATTCTTGTCCATTTGTGGTTCTCACTGTAGCATAAACTTCTGTTAGTACTGACTTTAAATTCTCTGGTGTAGTAATTTATAAGCCTTAGCAGAGCTTGTTTATTTTCTTATATTCCCTCTTCCTTTTGTTCGTCTAGGGGGTATAGTTCAGATGCTATTTTACTATGTGTTCTGCTGACTTTTTTTTTTCTGTTTTTTTCAGTTTTCACATTTTCCACTTTTTAAGAGGTATATGGCTAGAAGTACTGTTTACATTTCTGTAGGAACTTTTATAGTGTTGTACTTCTTGTTGGTGGATTTGAATTGTATTCTTGTTGTTTGAAGAGTGCTTTGCTACCTTTTGTATGCTGTTAAATAGTTATTCTATTTCAATGTCACTGATTAGGTCAAAGTTTATTTCTATTTTTTTTTTGTTTTGTGTGTGTGTGTGTGTGTGTATGTGTGTGTGTGTGTGTATATGTGTTTTTACTTCAAACTGTAGTTACAACACCTTTTTTCTTTACTATTTAGTCTAGCTACTAACTTTCTGCAAGGAACACCCAAATTGTCAATGCTTTACAATTCCAGGCATTGATTGAAGGGTCTATTATCCAATCAAATCTATTTTTTCTACTCTTCCTGGTCTTATCACCACCTCAGAAATGTTCATGTTTGGATATCAATCTTGTCTTTCTTACTCCTGGAACTGGAGTTTCTACACTAATGCACTGAAGTGTTTAAAAACGGTAAGTATCTTCATATATGTCTGTGTAATAGGTAACTAATGCCATCCATCTTAATTTCTTATAATGTCAGCCATGTTAAACAGAATAACTGCAGCTTTTGTAAAGTTCATCTTATCTTTGTTATTTCTTTGGGTCACAGTCTGTACTGGAAATCAGTTTCAACTGGATTAGCAGATGACACTGGTCAATATATTCAATAAAAAAGCTCCTATCGACAAATTCAGCTGCATTGTGGAGTACCATAATATTTGTAGTAGCGACACTATTCAAAGCTGTGTTTCTGTGTTTTATAAGAGGTAACAGTATATGTTTGCATTGTGCAAATACATATAACCTTTCATTTGTCCACATTACATGGGAGCACCCATCACATGCTAGAAAACCAGTTATAGTGGTTCATGAAAAGAAGAAAAAAAGTAGCGTTGATCATTGAAATAGCCACATCCAGTGACTACAGCATCGTGTGGACAGAGAGACTCAAAAGTCATAACATTTCAGGACTTGCAAGCCAAAACAAGAGCAATGTGGAAGAAAGGTACCCAGATACTTCCAATAGTAGTAAGAGCAATGGGTCTTATAAAGTTGGGTCTACAGTCATATTTAAATACACTGCCAATACATGCAACTCCATAGGAATTGCAGGAGTCCTTACTGGGCACATTGCCAGTGCTGCGATGAGCAGTTTTGGGTAACATCAAAGATTTAAACAATATTAATTTCATAAACTTTAATTATACTTTCACTTAGGACTGGGGACCATTGCTGTCATGGTATTAGAAACACAAAAGATTTAGAGAAATTTAAAAAGGGATAACAATTCAAAGAGGGATATTCCAGGGTGACCTTTGTCACTGCTGCTATTCTGTCTTGCCCTTTACCCATTACGCTGTTTACTTAACAGCTTAGGCCATGTGTATAATTTGGCTCCTAGAAAACAACAAAGTGTAAAGACTTCCCATCTTCACTTTGTCAATGATTTAAAACAGTATAGCTCAACAGATGAGGAATTGAAAGCACAACTGCAAGTAATCAAAACTTTTTTCAGATGATCTAAGAATGTCATCTGGTCTTGATAAACGTGCAAAAGCAACCATTAAAGCAGGAAAATAGCAGCAGCAGGAAAACATCTGTTTGGGACAAGAATGTGATCTAAAAGAACTTGAGCTAGAGGGAGTGTATAAATAACTGGGAATTGATGAAGGATCAACAATGAAACAGGAACAAATGCGAATAAAGCTTAGTAAGGAATACCTTACAAGACTTATAATTAATCTTGAAAGCAGCATTGATATCTAGGAACAAAATTCAAGCTATAAAACAATTTGCTCTTCCTGTCCTAACTTACAGTGTTGGAGTGATTGACTGGCCCCAAAACAGGAAAACAAGAAGGATGCTTCATACTCATCAAATGATTTATATAAATCAGTGCCTACCAAGATTACATATTTCCCTTTCCGAAGGAGGTATGGGTCTCCTTGAAATTGATTACATGTATAGATATGCAATCATGGCAGTGCACACACATATCTGATCACCTCACAAGACCCAAATGTAGAGAAAGTTTTGAAACATGAAGAGAATAAATCTAAGATGACTAATCTACTTAGTCTAGCAGAAGCATATTGGCATCCAGCAGGAATGGAAATCAAACCAGAAGTAGATAAAAATCAGACAACTGAATGTGCCAAAAAACAAAAGAAAGAATATAAGGTGAAAGACCAGATGAGAAGGCAAGAAATATGGGAAATGCATAAATATAGTTGCAAGTATAGAAAACGTATGTAAGAACGTCATGTTAATCAGGATTGAATGCAGGAATGGTGAGACGAATGCAAACCAAGAGATGAAAGGTTAATATTGGTGGCCCAGGATAGTGGACTACTTACATGGTGGTTTACAAAGTCCATTAAACACGTGTGAGAAACAGACAAATGTAGGTTCTGTAAAACAAAATTGGAAATAGTCGCACACCTCATTGCTGGTTGTGACATATCAATGGCAGAAGGACTGTATACTGAAAGGCATAATAATGCAGAAAGAGTGTTGCACTGGGAATTGTGCAAACATTATGGTATTGAAGTGGCTGAAAAACTGTAGAAATATCAGCCACAGAGCATCACAGAAAATGATTTTTGCAGGAACATCCTGATTTATTTTTCATTTTTGTTCAATTTTTTATTGAAAAAATGTTGTTTTCTGGAAATTTGGGGTTAAATGAGTGAAGTTGCAAGTTTGAAAATTATGGCCAGTACTATGAAGCAGCAACATACCCCCACAACAAGAAAAAAAAAAAAAAAAAGACTTCACAGTAACAAGCCAAGCGATGCATTCTAAGGGATCAGCTTACTAGTTAGATCTCTTTCCCCCTGCTCTTTGGGTAAAAGAAAGAAATAAGAAATAAATAAAAAAAAGTAACTGAGTGCTTTCATTTGAAATCAAATCTAGTCCATTAACTTTAGAATCTTGCCATAAACTTCAAACCACTTTCACAAAGTAATGCACTTGAACCACTGAAAAGAGGGTGCTCATTATCAACCTAACATCCAGCCATTTGATGTTTGGAACATCAAACAAGTTTCCAAAATAATCCCTATTTGTGCATAGCTGAACTAAAGGGCAATGTTCTCCAGCTGGTCTTACAACAAAAGTATCTAAGACTTACTCCACATACTTCAATTTCCTTCATCAACACATTGACAACACCATTGCCATAACCCTTGTCCAACTCAAACTCTGCAATTAAAATCTGAAATCTGCTAACTCCACCACCCTCCCCCCACAAATCCCTAGCCAAAAATGTATTAATGCCCAAGATGGAATATGAACTGCCTTTAATAACAATCCATTCTAGTACATATACTCAAAAGCTGCAAATAGAAATGAACAAAATATGCAGTAATTCTCCTCATTGACTAAAGAACCCACCAATGCCACCTCTTGCAACACTGCAAATGGTGCCAGTCATTGAAACTTTGTTTTTCCTCTCTAATTTTTAAAGTTGTTAATCAAGGTGATGATGATGATGATGTTAATCAAGGTGCCTGCTCACCTGTGAGGTCAAAACTAAAATCATACAGCAAAAGTTACTTCTGAGAGATGAAGCCGATAACATTATATCCCTAGTAAGATCCAGATTCAAAACCACTACTGGTGAGAGACAGCCTCCTTTAAATTGGCTCCAACAAAATTAAATCATGTTCCATCTGAAACCAGACAATACATAAAACACAGCTTTAAAATGTGTCAAACAAAAGCTTGTTCGAAGAAGCATCACACACCTGTTACAAAATATAGACAAGAGAAAATACAAAAGTGTAGCAGCTATCTCTTTCATTGCAAATATTTTATTGCATGTTCTCCTTAAACATAACCCCTCACTTAAAACATTGCCCACCCTCTCACTCGGTTAACTTGTTTGAATCTTTTCATTCCCAATGCCTGCTGACCATTTGACTCTTTCCCAGTCAAATGACAAATGTGTTCCCCAGACATCACAGCACAAGCCATTACTTATAAAGAAAGCAAACAAGTCCTGATGGCTGTCTGTGACCCTAGCCCCACAGCACATCCCCAGTAGCGCAGGCAGGGTCATGCATGCATTGGGCATCAGCAAGGGTGTGTGTTACTTGTCTCAGCAGTTGGTGTAACCCTCCAGAATAGCCTGCCTTCCAACTACCACTCCTGGGGCAGTACTGGTCTCCCCTGGGGGTTCAGTCACAGAAATGTACACCCTGTGCACATGCTCCTATATCCTCCCATTGAGGAGAGGAGCTAACAAATTTGCTTCACTCCTTTTGTCCTCCAAAGTCCCTGTTCCTGTAATCTATATCTATGCCACCACCCTCAAAACATAATTTGAGGGAACTGCAGAAAACTAAAGAAAATCTGTACAAGACATTGGCAATTTTCTTGTATTTTGTTGCCCTAACGTTCATAAATTCTGGAAGAAAGCCGGCTTGGAGAATCTCAAGCTGCATGCATCAATGCAAACAATTCCAGCTAAATTGCATTCACACACACACACACACACACACACTGTTCATTCTCTCATGCATCACTCAGTGTCTCATACACACACGCACATACACACACGCACACACACACACACGCACACACACACACACACACACACACACACACACACACACACACACACACACACACACTCACAGTCTCTTCTGCATTCACACACTCAGACATACATGGCTAACTCTCTCATACACCCTCTTACACAGTCTTTTCTGCATTCACACACACAGACCTGCTGTAACACATGCACTGTTCATTCTCGCATGCATCGCTAACTCTCTAGCTTACACATGCATACAGAGTCTCTTCTGCATGCACACATGCACACACATTCTGCTTTCATGCATTTATTCACTAACCCACATGCATTCAGAACTCTAAACACACTCACACACATACATGATTTTCGCAGGAACATCCTGATTTATTTCTCCTTTTTTTTGTTCCATTTTTTTTATTAAAAAATGCTGTTTTCTGGGAAATTGGGGTCAACGGCTTATTACATTTAGATCTCTATCCCCCTGTTCTTTTGGTAAAAGGAAGAAAAAAAATGGATGTTCCTTTTTCTGGCACCCTAAGCAGATGCCCAGATGCATGACACCCCTCGTCTCTCATACTTGCAAACACATGCAGGCATTCTTCTTAAACACACACTCATTCTCTCATGGATCGGTAACTCAGTCATACACATGCATACACAGCCTTTCCTACATTCACACACACACATACATCCTGCTTTCATGCACGCACTGTTCTTTCTCTCTTGCATTGCTTATTCTCCCTCATACACGTAAACACAGCATTTTCTGCATTCACACAGACAGACATACTGCTTTCACACACGCACCATTCTTTCTCTCTGGCATTACTCTCTCTCATATATACATAGACATACATACTGCTTTCAGGCATGCATTCACTCACACACATCAGACAGAAACACTCATACACATACATGCACACACTGCAACAGGGTGGTTGGAGGCCGATATTATATATCATGGATTTCACAATGAAAAATAGGAGAACAAAACCAGGGAAATATCTAAGAGATTTGTAGCACAATGTTAAGAAAGAACAGGGAAAACTACATATTAATACTTTAGCAGCAGAATTGTGGGCACAAATTTGTATGCAGTCTAAATACATAAATGAGCTTACCGAAACACTTATAGCAAAAGGTGTGTGTTTCCGAGGGATTTTGCCTGCAGTTTTGATCCAATGCTGTTTTTACTCTGGACAGAAACAGTGGATGGAAGTAGCTGATAAATGGGCCGGCCTAGATAATGTCGATGTCACAGTGTGGGGAGATCAGCAGGAGAGGGAACTACTGATTTGACTGTGTCAAAGGAACGTCATGAAGGTGGAGACCAATTCCACCTGAAAGGATGCTATAGCAAAGAAGGGGAGATGGGCTTTCCTGCCCTACTCTACGAAAAGGCAGAAATGTAGAACTGGCAAACTTTTTTGTGCATTCTGGTAACTGCTCATGCCTGGGATAAGTTTACAGGGAAAGAAGACCCGTGGTTCAGGTAAATTGTGGCTGAGCCCGGAGTTTTCCTTTAACAAGATTTCTTCTAAACAAGAAACCAGCATGGTTGGATGGATGACCTTTTCTTATTAAGATACAGAGCCTGAAATTATAAGTGCGCATTATGATTACAGACATTACTACGCAGTTATCATCACTCTTCTGTTTACTGACATATAACTGTATCCTCTTCTTCACATTGTGATATACTCACCTGGGCAGTGCTTATAAATGGTCAGCAGAGATCAGTGCACTATCCTGGTAAACAAATATAAAGTAAAGAATTTATAGTTAATCATCTGGGAACTGTATTTGTCCAGTAGCTTTGATTTTATTGTGTGTGTGTGTGTGTGTGTGTGTGTGTGTGTGTGTGTGTGTGTGTGTGTGTGTGTATATATATATATATATATATATATTTTTTTTTTACATATACACTAAGCATTATTTCTCCAACACTAATACTGTTTTTCCAGCATTCTTCTGCAAATACATCACTTGTAGGTTATTTTAAAAAATCACCAAATCCCTAAAAAGTAATATTTACTTCTCAGTCAGCATTGTTCCTGTATAAATACTACACCTGATGCTGATACCTGAAAACAGTTTCTTCCCAAAACGCAAACAGTCTTTGCTCTGACTGCTTAAAGAATAGTTCTAAATACTACCCCACCCAATGTTTTTTCAGCTGTTCAGTATTTGTTTTCTATATGGTTACTTTTTGCCTTACAAAGGCACCCAAAGATTTTTTTACTGAGAGAGGACAGGAATTTGGTTTCTGTGCACTTCACATAGCAGAAATATGTGGAGCATTAAAGAGGGAGTACTCTAAAAACACAAATCCGTTCATGGTCTTGAAATCACCTAAGAGTGCCACTGAGTACTGGAATGGGAGTCCATCTGTCATTAGAAACATTTCCAACTCTTAATTGTGCGCAGTTTCCATTCTTGCTATATTTTCTGATTGTGCACAGATGTCTCACACTGCAGCCTACAATTTGTAGGCCTCTTTCAGTTATTAGAATGAGTGAAGCACTTGTTTTACTATCTCCCTGGCCCCCTTACTTAAAGATGGGTCTGTGCAGAAATTTCGTCAGTCTTTCAAAACACAGTACTCATGCAGTTAGACTATTTCAAACATCCATCTGCTTACTTTTATAAATTACACAACACTGAAAACACTTCACTAACAAGCAAAAACTGTTGCTCACATTAACTAGTATAATGTGCCCTCTAGTGGGTTATCATGACAATGACAGCTAATGTAAAAGTGCAGTCAGATATTGGTTATAGTTATAAATTAGATAACCAACAACATGATCATCTTATATTCACTAGGCGTGGGATACCTAAGCAAATCCCCAAACACTTTTTTTTCCAAATTTTTTTTATTCCATTTCTCTCTGAGTTTAACATGTACAGAGTTAAAAGCCCATAACCTTCCCTCTGTTTAAGATGGAAAACCCATTTTCAGAACAGATACTTCATCTTAAAAAAAGAAAACAGTGATTTTCCTAGTCTGCAGATTACTGATTTGCTGTTAGTTACACTCTACCTTCTTTCTAAACAGTTCTAGGTAAACATTATGCATGATTTAAATTACTATTGCAAACCACAACTGTTTTTCTATTATATTGCACCTTTCGATGATGTACAGATTTGTCAGCTGGTGAAAACTAGCTGGTCTGTTCCAGACTTCAAACACTGCACAACATATTTTCCCTGGTTATCATGACAGTTAATGACTCCAGTAAGACGTAATATGCTGTAAAAAATAATTTATCGCAATGTGTATGCTTCATGGCACTTCCTACTAATATACTGTATAACTTGAGCAGCAGAAATGAAGATAAATAAGTACAGAATGTTGAACCTAAATGTCTGTCTTCGGCATTGCTTCATGGTGGCAGTCTCGGGATTCAGTTAAAACTGAAGTCTGAAGCTCAATTGGTTATATTAAATGCATTTATTGCACAAAAGTGTGTGTAAAGCAAAAAGGTGTGTGTGTGTGTGTGGGGGGGGGGGGGGTCTGCTGATCAAGTTTGGAAATCAGCCCGAGCTGTGAGTCTGTGTCACTGGCGTCTTGCAGAATGACTATGCAGTTAGTGGTGACGTCTGTGATTAACTGGTCAGATCCTCACCAGCATTAATTCAAGATGTTTAAAACACAACATGATTCTGTATTTTTAGGACAAAGAGATTATAGATGCAGTTAAACAATACAGGAAAATATACGAATGGTGCTGGAGATAAATGATTATCCTAATAAATACCTATGAACCTGTAACTGAGACACTTGAGTGCTAGTAGGCCCACAGATAAATAAAAATGTAAAAAAAAATAACAAAACCACAAAGATCACAATGATAGCACTCCACCAGCAATTTAATATCTTGGTCCCTTGGTTTGTCACCTTCAAGGGATAACCAGTACAAAAACCTTCCACATTAGTCACAACAATTATTCAATAAATCAATTAACTTTCAAAAATCCCATCATTTAAAGTGACCAGTGCTCCTGGCATTACATTTTTACATTATATGCATCCTTGTGGCAGATGATTTTATGAAAGAGCATTCAGGTAACGGCATCCTGGCCCAACCTATTTTTGACAGTGGAGTGGATTTTGCTAAAAAACTGAACCAGTTAGAATCTACATTTATTTTTAATTATGACACTCTCTTTCCTAGGGACTTAAATCAGAAGGTTGTCCTTAATTTTTAGAATTTTGTATGATGTCCTATGGGTAAGGGTCTGTTTAATGCGAATGTATTATAAAATTTATATTAAATGTTGTCTATAGGGATACATATAATATAAAAATATGTCAGAAGCACTGGTCACTTTAAATGATGGGAATTTTGAATGAAGGCGACAAGTCGAAGTACCAGGATATTAAATTGCTGGTGAAGTGCTATCATTGTGATCATTGTGGTTTTGTTTTTGGGGTTTTTTTGTATTTGAGTTCTTTGTAGTTGTTATGTTAAATAAAAATGTAAGCCTGTAGCACTACAGAATTTCTTTGAAGATTAGTTAAAAATTAATGTTAAACACATGGATACCACTTTATGAAATACTGGCATATGCCAAGGAAGATCATGGATGATTTTCTAACCAGAACATCTATTTTTGCACCAAAATGTCAATTTAGTGACAAGGAGCTTATTGACTGTCTGACAAAGTTAATTATTATAAGAACCATATGATGTATTCAGGTCTTTATAGCATATTAAAAGGGCATTTGATCACACATGTACTCACTGAAGGTTGAAAATAGGACATTATGTCAGCAAGCCACAATGAGCAGTTACACCAACTTACCCCATCCCACTCGGAGAATACATGCTTTGATAAGGACAAGAAAATGCAGAATTTGATGCAGACAATAAGCAATATCATTGTCCTACATGTAAAGATGTGTTCTACATGTGGTAAGAAGAAGTGCTGAGAAAAATACTGCAACACAAATACAGAGAGGCAATTGGTAAGCCAAGACCATAACAGTAGATCTCAACCAACAGGCAAAAATGCAAAATCAATGCCAAACCTAAGCCAAGTCACACTAAAAAGTATGAGTCACGTATTGATTCTGTGGATAATGCTGAAGAGATTAACAACGGTATTTAAAAGATTGACTTTTACTCCATTACAATTAATACAGAGCATGCACTGCACGGATTTCAGGTCAAGCAAAGATAAAGCCTAATCAAGCAAATGTGAAATCTAATCATGCAAAGATGAAACCTGAACAGATTTTCACCTTAAACAACCTCACTTTAACAGATGGATACACTCTTTGCCTGAAGAATAATTCAGGAGAATCAGGAAATATTCTGCCAGTAAATATTCCAGCAAAGGTATGGAGAAGCCCTAAGGTACCTACAGCTGGTGCGTGAAATTAAGCTAATGTCAACTACTGTTGATGAGACTCCTTGCCTTAGAGTCATAATTTCATAATTGTCCCATACTGATAAGTTGTATGTGGTGAATGTACCCAAAATAGTCATAGCAAGTCTATCCACAAGTAAACTGTTAAAACTCATCATAATCAGCACTGATAACGTAACAGATTCGCAGAAACGGAACACTGTAAAGAGAAAGACAAAGACATATCTGAACTAAAAGAGGCATATCCAAATCAGTTTGACAATATTAGCAGCTTCAGTGGATCAGCTAAGTTCATCCTAAAGCTGGAAGCATAAACCATTCACGGACCCACTATGAAAATGTAGAACACACACCAAGGACAAGGGTCTACTTCATGATGTTGAAAGCCGAAAATATCGAAGCTGATATTGGCACCACAACATCGAAAGCGAAGAACATTGTGCAGGTAAGTGGAAATCTCCATAGGGGGAGATTTCCATTTACTTCAATGTAGTGCGGTCTCGGAGTTGGAATATTTAAGTAGGGGGGTTGGGGGTGCAGGGGGGCTTGCCCCCCTGCCGACACTAGTTAGTTTTTATTTTTGTTTTTTTTTTTGTTTTGTTTTTTAAACGTTATTCAACGTTTTCCTACATCGATCACTAGAGGTCGACCTTTAGTGATTCGATGTAGTAAGATTTCGATAACGTGATATAGACGCCAAGGACAAAATACACTCAGAGCAGCTAAGTGTATATGTCAAACTAGGGGTTTTATGAAAGCTGGAACAACATGTGAGTTGATATTCAAGTCTTGTGTTTAGATTGTCCCCAATTCTAGCTCTAGTTTTCACAATCCTTTACCTGGTTTAAAAGCTATCTCTCTAACAGACAGCATGCTGTTAAATGGCAGAACTCTATTTTCCCCTACATTCACAACCCTACAGGAGTACCCCAAGCTCAATATTAGGCCCAATTCTGTTTAACATTTTCATCAACAATCTCCACCAAGCTATCCAACAGGGTTTCCTAATCCAGTATGCAGATGACATAACTACAGTCTGCTCTGCTCTCAACTTAGATATATTAAAACAAAGCACCCAAGCTGCATTTTCTACTTTCGAAACTTGGCTCCAGAATAAACACCTCTCTTTAAATCACAAAAAGACCAAACTTATGATCTTTACTCCCAAGAGAAATTCTCTTGTTAAGAAAGACAACTTTGAAATACTCTCCCTTAACTCCACCAAAATCGAGTTAGTGACCTCTACTAAATTGTTGGGTGTTATAATTGATGATAACCTTAAATTCGATCTTCACATACAAAACAATATTAGCAAGACCCACAAAAAACTTGGGCTTCTCTATAGACATAATACGTTCCTCTCGCTCTCTGCCAAAGAAACATTAGCCCTATCTTATCTTTTACCCTCTCTAACTTATGGCGCTCCTTTACTAACCAATCTACAGTCTTCGTTGAAAACAAAATTAGAAACATGCTATAACAAGATTGCTAAATTCTCCACTAGCTGCCACTTTACCCACCACTGTACTGCCCTAAAACAACTTAAATGGCTGAAATTCCCCCACCACCTACTCCTCCTTCAGCTCACAACTACTCACAAATTGATATATAAACCTCAAGACTGTCCTGCACTCAGCTCTTTATTCACCCTCTGTAATCCTGTCAAGCCTCTTCATTCTGAACACCAATATCTCATACAAATTCATAAACCCAAGCTACCTGCAGGTCAACTATTATCATGGAACATTGCTAAACTATGGAATAATCTACCTCCATCTATCCACTTACAACAATGTCCTTCCACCTTTAAAGCTGCAATACACAACCATCTTCTCTCCAAGCGGACATGTAACTGTTCCACTAATCACTCAGGCATTATTTAATCTTCCAATTTTAACCCCAAGACTTTACCCCTAGCTTTTTGCTAATACATCTTTCTCTTAACTTTTATTTGTCTCTACACCTCCTCTTGCCTCCTCTTAATTCCATTATACCTTATTCCTCCCTACCTCCTTTTGTCTTCTTTTCCCTTCCCTTTTTCATCTGCCTTCCTGTCCACTCCTACTTCATCCGCCTCTCTCTCTTCCTTTTCCTTCCTTCCCCTATTACTCCATAAAGTAACTGCTGCTTACCTTTTAACCAAACTGTGTTTACATTTAGATACTCAGCTTGGTTGTCTTTCTTAAGGCCTTACCATACTACATTTCTCATGTTGCATACATCAAACAAATCTTGACATAATTGTTTTGCTCTGCACTATGTCCTGTTATTATTGTAGTCATGTACTATGAATATGCTCATTCCCTTATGTCAAGAAGTTTGTAGCAGGTTTATTTAATTCTGTGTAAATTCTGTAAATTCTTTCATGAAACTTTTATGTACATCTTTTTGAACGTTCTGAACTTTTATGTTAATTTTTATTTTACTTGCTCTGTCAGACTGGAGCTAAATCTTTTTTGGACTCAACTTTTATGATAATTTCGGTAAATCTTTTTGTACTTGCTTTGTCACTAACTGGAGCTTTTCTCCGTGGGCCTCCACTGAAAATGGGCTCATCTTGGCTGGCCCAGTGGACTGGATAAGGACAAGAAAATGTAGAATTTGATGCAGACAATAAGCAATATTATTGTCCTGAGTGTAAAGATGTGTTCTACATGTGGTAAGAAGAGGTGCTGAGAAAAATACTGCAACACAAATAAAGAGAGGCAATTGGTAAGCCAAGACCATAACAGTAGATCTCAACCAAAAGGCAAAAATGCAAAATCAATGCCAAACCTAAGCCAAGTCACACTAAAAAGTATGAGTCATGTATTGATTCTGTGGATAATGCTGAAGAGATTAACAACGGTATTTAAAAGATTGACTTTTACTCCTTTACAATTAATACAGAGCATGCACTGCACGGATTTCAGGTCAAGCAAAGATAAAGCCTAATCAAGCAAATGTGAAATCTAATCATGCAAAGATGAAACCTGAACAGATATGCACCTTAAACAACCTCACTTCCCCCATTCCCATTTACTAATGGAATTCCTCATGAATACCTTGCAATACTATAATCAACTCTGCCTGACTCTCTGTGGCAGTGGCCTGTGCCTGAACAATGACTCAGCACATCTAGCTGTAAGATATACCTTTGCCTGGTACCCCTCTGCACAGGCATGACGGTGGGTACTAGTGACTTTGAAAGTTGCAGAGTTGGAGTTATGCCCAAATCCTGAGGAAAACATCACAAGCATAAAGCCCCTTATTTTAGGTATCTTCTCATGCAAAAGTGATAAAACCAGATACTGAGAAATTCAGTGTTATAAGAGAAAGAGAAACACTCAGTAATAAAGCTGAAATCTTGGCATGGTTGACTATTTACAAAGATTTGACCAGAGACTATCAAAAATGAATGCAGAAGAATAAATGAGTTTGCACAAAAAAGTTTTCACAATGCAGCTTTCCACCAAATCAACAGCTTACTAGTAGACAAACCAGGTGCTGTTTTGCCTATTATTCTCCTTTACAGCACACGCCACAAGACACGTAGCTCACCTAGACAATGTGCCCCTCAATCTAAGCCCCTAAGGCAAAACAGCTTACCCAATCCACTAATCATAGGTGACTCAATAGTGAGGCACACTGATGTCCTACTCACTAGGTTGAATAAAGAGAAGGTAACAGTCAGCTGTCTATCAGGGTGCCAGAATCAGAAACATAACACATGCACTCAGGTCACTCCATAAGTACGACTCTGTCACTGTCCGTGTGGGTGTGAATGATCTGAGATGCACCTCCCTGGACTACATGAAAAGAGAAATGGAGGAGCTCTCGGGTTATGTGGCCCAGGCAAATATGACCCTAGCCCTGAGCAGCATCCTACTGTCTCCCAGAATGATACTGCAGTACAAGCAGAAAATGATTGACTTCAACAACTGGCTAAGTTTCTGATGTCATTCTAAGGGGAATCCAGTATCTGTCTGCTTGGGATGACATGACTGACAGACCTCGATGCTTTGCCAGAGATGGCCTGCATCTGTCACCCCTGGGTTTCCAGATACTGGCTAAGGCTCTTGCCAACCCTATAGTACCTTTTTTAGGCAATATTCCAAAGACCAAATTACCACCATAACAGCTATAAATAAATGCAATCTGAGGGTCATGCTGCTCAACGCTAGAAGTCTAAATCTCAAGATGCACTTGCTTGAAGCACTCCTCAAAATGCTTCATGACATTTGTGCTGTAATGGAGCCCTAGTTTAAAGCAGCAGAAAGCACCTCTGCACTACTAGGCTATAACTCATTCCGCACTTTTTGGCCCCAGAACATGGACCGGAGCTCCAAAGGCGGTGGTGTCTCCATATTCATAAAGGATATGCACACCTACAGACTCATAGCCTAGCATGACACATCTAAGATACTTCAGATGCAACTAACATTGGGTAAGATGGTGATTCAGGTCATAGCCTGCATTAGGTCCCCAACCATGTCCCAAGACTCTCACTCTACATTCCTAAGCACCCTGGAAACTATTAGGGTCCAACCCAACACTCCCATACTAGGTGACTTCAACTACCTCTCCATCAACTGGGAAAACTACTCATGCACCAATACACTGGCCCAATGCTTAGTGGAATTCATCAATTCCAATACCCTGGACCAGCTCACTCTTTCTCCCACTAGAGGAAGCAACATCCTTGACCTGGTTGTTACTAACATGGGCAACCATTGCTTTACACCAATAGTCAATTCCTCCCTGGTTAGATCTGACCACAAACTAATCACCATGGAAATCCATATCTCACCCACACACCCCTGCAAAGGTAACCACCATGAAAAACTTCTCCAAAGCTAACTTTGGGCTCCTAAAAACAGAGGTGCTAACTTCACTGCACCCATATCAATTGAAAATAGATGCAAGACTGCCGAATCATACACCAATGCACTGTATGAACACGTACATAAATGCATGGAATTAGCCATACCCAACAGAACCAAGACGCTCTTCTCCAAAAAAAGGAAGCCAATATGGTGGTCCCCTGCCATTAATAAACTCTACAACAGAAGTAAGAAACTGTAGCAGAAAAAGGTGAAGTCCCAAGACTGGAAAAACTCCCTTATTAGCCTCAACAAAAAGTTGAGATCCTTCATCAAAACCTCTAAAGCTAACTATGAAGGCAGAATTGTGGCAGACACTGAAAATAACCACAACTTGATTAAAGTGTAGCTATCATTCTAAGTCTTTTGGATTAAGCACTTGGGCTTCAGACCAGTTGTTTTACATTAGGAAGGTTTGTGGCCTGCACTGTGGTGGCAGGACAGGTAGCTTACATCCTTCTAAGTTGTGAACTGCTGATTGAGGGCTCAGTGACTGTTATTCTAAAAGTGTATTAGTTCTGGTTTAAGCACTTGGGCTTCAGGCCAGTTATTTTACATTAAGAAGGTTCGTGGTCTGCACTCTTGTGGGAGGAGAGGCTGGACTCTGCCCTTCTGAGCTGGGAATTTCTGGTTAAAGGCTTATAGTGCCTGCATATTTAAACTGTTTCTTACTGAAATTGGTGCACCTTGTTTGCTGTAGCATAGACTAGATCCAGGCCTGCTGAATCTAGCTTTATTTGTATGTTTGTTGTTTGTTTGCTTGTTATTTCCCTGAAATGCTAATTCCACCTAAAACGCGGCTTTTCAGCGCTTCTGTGGATCCCTAGTGATAATTGCATTGCTTACGTACTTATTTCCTTGTTTCACTTGAAAGAAAGTTACTGTTTGTCGTTTTTGCATTTAAGTTACCTGTAACACATTGCATTTAAGTTACCTGGCACTTGCTCACTAAAGCAATTATATAAGTTAGCACTAAAATATTAAAAGCACTACACCGTCACAAACTCCCCTTGAGTACCTCGTTCCCCATTGGTCCTTTTTTTTCAATTATAAAGGAATTCCCAATACTATTCTAGCATGTCCAAAGGTCAGTTGTCAATCTCCTCTCCGGTCCAGCTGGTGAATCTGGGAATCTTGAGGCAATGTTACAACTGCCTCATGTACACAGACAACCCTCTCCTCCTCCCAACAAATTCCAACACATGTGAGAGATGCAACCATATAGCTAAACTGGAGGCTAAGCTCTCTCAACTCAGTACAGACAAAACCAGTCAGGAGGAGAAGGAAACCACACAAATTCCAGTCTCACATAGACCTACCATGACAGCAAACCAAACACATAAACACACAAAAACATACTCGGAGGCTCTAAATAAAAATCTGCCTAAGCAGCAGAGACCTCCAAAGCAGACACTCAAGCAACCACTACCCTAAAACAAAACACATGCAACACATAGCTCACAAAGCCAGTGTGCCGAACAGTTACAGCCCTTAAGGCTAAACAACACACCTGATACACTTGTAATAGGTGACTCTGTCATCAGGCACACTGATGTCCCGCTCACCAGGCTGAACAAGGAGAAGGTCACGGTGAGCTGCCTGTCAGGCGCTAGGATCCGCCACATAACACAAGCATTCAGGTCACTCCAAGGCAAGTACAAATATGACTCAGTCATTGTCCATGCTGGTGTGAATGACCTGAGACGTACCTCCCTGGACTACATGAAAAGAGACATAGAGGAGCTCTCTGAGCATGTAGCCCAGGCCGGTATGACCCTGACCTTGAGTAGCATCTTACCCTCACCAAGAATGATGCCACAATATGAAGACAAGATGATCAATTTCAACAATTGGCTTAAGTATTGGTGTCATTCAAAGGGGATCCAATGCCTGTCAGCCTGGGATGACATGCTCGACAAGCCACGATACTTCGCTAGGGACGGCTTGCACCTGTCACCCCTGGGCTTTCAGATATTGGCAAAGGTTCTTGCTACCCCCATAGTGCCTTTTTTAGGCAAGGCTCAAAAGACAAACCCACCTCCATAGGTATCACAAGGGATAAGAAACTAAGAGTAATGCTACTCAACGCCAGAAGTCTAAACCTCAAGATGCATGCACTCGAAACTCTCCTTAGCATGGAGAACATTGATATCTGTGCAGTAACAGAAACCTGGTTCAAGGCACCTGAGAGCACCCCAGCACTACCAGGTTATACCTCATACCATGCTTTTCGGCCCCAAAACTTGGACCGAACCACAAAAGGAGGGGGAGTATCAATATTTGTCAAAGATACCCACACCTCCAGGTTGGTGGCACAGCACGAAGCATCACAGACTATCCATGTGCAACTAACAGTGGGTAAAACTGCCTTCCGGTTTATAGCCTGCTACAGACCACCCTCCCAAACCCAGGAACCCCACTCGGCCTTCCTGAGAACACTGGAAAATATGAAGGTCTCTCCAAACACCATTATATTGGGCGACTTCAACTACCCAAACATAGACTGGGAGCATTACTCTAGCTCCAACACGCTAGCCCAAAGGTTCCTAGAATTTATAAACTCAAATGCTATGGAACAACTTGTTACCACTCCCACAAGAGGGGAAAACATACTGGACCTGATCATCACCAACATGGGGACTCTATGCTCCAGACCAGAAGTGTATCCCTCACTGGTAAGATCAGACCATAAACTAATCTCACTGGATATTCACATCCCAACTCCACCCCCTGCCCTAAAAACCACAGTGAAAAACTTCTCTAAAGCAAATTTCACACTCCTCAAAACTGAGGTGGAATCCTTCAAAGTCCCCGGGCCTGTGGAAAATACGGTCCAGACCGCAGAATCCTTTATAAACGCATTCTATGAACACCTTCAGGAATGCATGGATCATGCAATCCCAAATAAAACCAAGACCCAATCCTCCAAAGGCAGACGTCCTGTCTGGTGGACCCCAGCCATAAACAAACTATACAATAGAAGGAGGAAGCTACTACATGATAGAGCAAAATCCCAAAAAGGGAAGGCATTTCTGATCAGTATTAGCAAAAAACTATGGGCACTCATAAAATCGTCTAAGGCCAGCTTCGAGAGAAAAATTGCACAGGACACTAAGGATAATCACATGGCTTTCTTTAGTTATGTTAGGAACCTTGGTGGGAATTCCCAGATATGCTCAGAATTAGTCCAAAATGACAAAAAATACACCAAACCCACAGACATTGCCAACATCCTAGCTGAAAGGTTCAGTGCAAACTTCTCCCCCCCGTTCCCACCAAAAGGGCAAATATCTATCCCAGCAGAGTGCTGCTCCCCTGACATCTCAGATGCTCAGGTAAGAGCTACCCCCTCCAAAGCAAAAAACACAGCATCAATGGGACCAGACGGTGTCCTGGGCTGCGTCCTACATGAACTCCAAGAAGAGATAAACCCAAACATAAAACTACTGTTCAATCACAGCCTTACTACAGGATATGTACCCAAAGAGTGGCGTACAGCAACAGTGGTCCCTCTCCACAAAGGTGGTGCCTCAACGGATCCTGGAAACTATCGCCCCATAAGCCTGACTAGCTTGGTCTGCAAAGCTATGGAAAGGATCATCATGGACCTCATAAATAAAGATACTGGGGACCTACAGACACTGGATCCTACCCAGTTTGGCTTTGTTAAGGGCAGATCCTGCCTCTTAAACCTGGTTGATTTCTTTGAAACAGTCACCAAGGCCATTGACGAGGGGAAGGTGGTCCACACAGCCTACCTGGACCTTGCAAAAGCCTTCGATACAATACCCCACTCGGGCATTATAGATAAGTTCACCAGCTTAAATATAAACCCCTATGTCACTAGATGGGTTGCAAACTGGCTCAAGGACAGAACCCACATGGTTAGAATTGCTGGAGCCATGTCAGACTCCAAACCAGTTACAAGTGGCATCCCACAAGGCTCAGTCCTGGGACCTCTCTTGTTCGGTATATATTTCTCGGAGGTACAGGCCAACATGGAAGGACTGTGGCTGACCAAGTTCGCAGATGACTGCAAACTGGGTGCCATAATCGACTCTCCAGCCGACACAAGCATCCTCCAAAAGGGACTCATAGAAACAGACAACTGGTGCCAGAGCCATGGCCTCAAGGTAAATGCCAAAAAGTGTATAGTCATCCCCTTTGGCAAAAACAAAGTGCCCACAAAGTACCACATAGGTGGTAATCCATTAAGTACAGAAAAAGTAATTAGGGACCTGGGGACCCAAGTTGATAGCAATCTCTCATTTGACAACCACGTGGCCAAAGTGGTTAGAAAAACATTTTATATAGCCCGCCTAATCATGAAGGGATTCACATCTAGATCAGGGGAGGTCATCGTGCCTCTTTACTCATCCCTCATCAGGCCCATAATTGTGTACAATGCCCCTTTTGGGATGTACCTTACCAGATACCTGCAGCAACTGGAAAGACCCCAAAAGTACCTCACCAAGAGGATCAAAGGGCTCAAACAGATGCCATATGCTGCCCGGTTAAAGAAACTCAAGGTCTACTCAGTGGCATACCGCCTGCTCAGAGGCAATCTGTGCCTGACGTATAAAGCCATGTCCAACCCGGAATTAATGTTCATGCTGCAAATCAGAAAATCCAAATCCCATCGAGCTATGCGCTCAAGAGACTTGAACCTCAGCACTGAAATAAATAGGACATGCTGGAGGGACAGATTCATAACCCAGAGGCTCCCTTCACTCTGGAATAAAATCCCAGTCCAGGTTAGGCAGAGTCCCTCATTGACTCTCTTCAAGAGGAATCTTGATGAGAGGATGGGAGATCATAGGTTTACCCTGGGTATCACTTCTGTGTCACTGTTAGACAGAGGCACAGTATACTAACCTTGAAAAAGGGCATAGCAAAATTAATTTAAAATGGGTGGCGAAAGCCAAACACACTCTGGCTAGGCTTATAAATGCTCTAGGGCAGATAGCCTAGTATGAACCTATGAACCTATATCAAGAATCTCCATGGCAATACCCAGGTTTGCTCTAAGTTACTGCACAATGGTACCGCCTGTACTGAGCTAACAGATTCAGTGCCAATGTTACTCCTCTCTCCCCCCTAAAGGACCAATCACAATACTAGAATAATGCCAGGCACCCAGTATTACTGCAGTACAGGTTAAAGCTATATTGTCCAAGGCCAAGAATACAGCTTCCATATGACCTGATAATATCGCTGGATGTGTTCTACATGAACTAAAAAGTGAACTGGTACCACATCTGTGTGCCCTGTTCAATCACAGCCTCACCTCAGGCTTTGTCTCTACCAAATGTCGCACTGCTATAGTCATCCCTCTCCATAAAGGGGGAGCGACTACAGACCCTGGGAATTATTGTCCCATTAGCCTGATGAGTCTGATGTGTAAGGCTATGGAGCGCATCATCATGGACCTAATTAACAAGGATATAGGGAATCTCCAAGCTCTAGATCCCACGCAATTTGGTTTTGTGAAAGGTAGATCATGCCTGCTCAACCTGGTTGACTTCTTTGAGTCAGTCACCAGAGCTGTGGATGAGGGTAAGGCAGTTCATACAGCTACCTCGATCTGGCCAAGGCCTTTGATCCCATTTCCCACTCAGGAATTATTGAGAAACTCACCAAACTAGGCATCAACCCCTATATAACTAGGTGGATTGTAAACTGGCTCACAGATAGAACCCACAGTGTGAAAACAGCGGACTCCAAGTCAGACTGCCGAAAGGGATCTGTTCTGGGTCTTCTCCTGTTTGGCATCTACTTCTCAGAAGTCCAGGCCAACATGGGGGGACTCTGGCTGACCAAGTTCACAAATGACTGCAAGCTGGGAGCCATTATTAACTCCCCAAGTGATGTAGACATCCTACAGAAAGGCCTTACTGAGACCAATGACTGGTGTTGAAATCATGACCCTAATGCCAAAAAATGCATTGTCATCCCCTTTGGAAAAAACTCAGTTCCCACTAATTACCACATCAATGGGAGTCCACTGAACACTGAAGTTGTTATAAGAGATCTAGGGACACAGGTTAACAGCAACCCCTCCTTCACCCACCACATTGCCACTGTAGTCAGAAAGTCCTTCTATGTGGCACATCTCATTACCAAGAGTTTTGCATCCAGGAAGAAAGAGATTATCATCTCTCTCTACTCTTCCCTCATTAGGCCAGTCATCAAGTATAATGCCCCATTTGGCATGTACCTCACAAGACACATGCAACAGCTGGAAAGGCCACAAAAGTACCTCATGAAGAGGATTCTAGGCCTTAAATACATGTCCTACATGGACAGACTCAAAATAACTCCAGCTATTCTCTATCTCATATCGTCTACTAAGAGGCGATTTCTGCTTTACTTATAAAGCCATGTCTGACCCAGCTCTGCTAGGAAATGCTACATCTAAAGAAATCCAAATCCCACCGCACCACACACTCCAGAGATCTCAACCTCATTACCACAATAAACACAACATGCTGGAGGCATAGGTTCATAACCCAGAGACTGCCCCTGTTCTGGAATAAACTTCCCATACATGTCAAACAGAGCACCTCACTGGCCCTCTTCAAGAGAAATCTTGATGAGTAGATGGGAAATAGAAAGTTCACCCCAGGGATCACTGCAGTGGCTCTGCTTGATAGAGGCACTGGGAACTTACATTGGGCAGCACATTATGGGCTAGGCTTGTAAAGGGTCCGGGGCCATTAGCCTAGTACATACCTATGAACCTATGATGCTTTATAAATGGGCTAACTGGAATTCTCTTACAAGATGGTAAACCAAAACCAAAAGTTTCAATTTCATTGACCACAACTGAGCAAGGTCATGCAAATAGGACAAAGAGCTTTTTGGAGTTGTTTAAATGCTTTTATCCACTTCAAAAAACTCTTTTTCCTCTTTGCTAGGTCATGCAAAGAGGAGAAATAGCTTTTTGGAGTTGTTTAAATGCTTTTATCCATACACATATGGAAAGAAAGTCATGGCGGAATCTGCTCACAAACCCCTGATAGTAATCCTGAAAAAGACATTAGCCAATGAAAGTCATTCAGGCTCTGCACCAGAGAGGGAAATCATTCTTCAAGTAAATACACTAAGAATATTTGCTATTTGTTGGGATGACTCCCACAGTGAGGGATGAATTTACATGTGTGCTGATGAAAGAACTTCCTATCAAAAGATACTCAGAAGTCACACAGCCATTTCGGAGGGTACAGACCTTTCCACATTAATCCAGACTAGCAAGGATCACTTTCTGGTTTGTAACGACCAGTGTACACAATTATCTGTTTAAACAGTTGAATCAAAAAGATCAAATTACACAGACAGAATCCTGCTGAATGAAGAAAATCTTACTGAAGTGAAGTGCTTCAATGTAACCAAGAATCACTTGGCTATGTAAAATAAAAAAAGAAGTTATGTACTCACCATAACGTTCCATTTGAGTAGTAGTTCTTCATTTGTCTTCAATCTGTGGGTTACAGATCCATATTGGACCTGACTCGGCCACATATCCAGCATCTGATCCAAGCTCTAAGCTCCACCCCTTACCCATAATGCCCCTGTATCCTTCCTCCCTTTAGATCGAGTTTACTGCCCAATCCATTACTCACACCTGACCCAACAGGACCTTGTCACTACCAGAAAAAAATTTCTGAACAAAGAGCAGGACAAAGGATATCCTAAAGGTGTCCAACTTCATATTTATATAGATAACAAACAGTACAGACAAGGCCGGGGGAAGGAGGGGGGATTGTTGAAGACAAATGAAGAACAATTACTCAGATGGAATGTTATGGAGAGTACATAACTTCTTTATCTGTAGTAGTTGTCTTCATTTGGTCTTCAACTTGTGGTCCCCAGCTACTATACACCTAGGAAGCTTTCATGAAAGGATATTCCGGAGCACAGCAGAGCCCAAGGATACACTCTACCTGGATACTAAATGAAAGTATGAGATGAGGACCAAGTAAATGCAGAACAACTATCCTCCAATGAAACTCTGGACCAAAAAGCCTCTGAAGTGGCCACAGATCTGGTAGAATGTGTTTTTACCTGACCTGGTGGGGAAATCCCCCTGACAGAATATGCCCGAATAATACATTGAGAAATCCAATGGGCAATAGTAACTTTGGAGATCGGTTTCCTTAAAAAGGGTTTGGAGTAAGAAATGAAAAGTTGGCCAGATTTACGAAATGCTTTGATTCTGTGCAAACAGAAATGTAACTGTCTATGCACATCTAGCAAATGCAACTTATATTCTCCCTTATTTTGAAAATTTGGAAAAAAAAGACCAGAAGATTGATCATCTGATTAATGTTGGCATCTGAAGCTACTTTGGGAAGAAAAGATGGGTTAGTACGTAAAGACACCCAGTCCTTATTAAAAATCATATAAGGGACCTTGATCGATAGTGCTTGAGGTTCCGACATTCTCCTGGCAGAAGTAATGGCAACTAAGATTGCAGTCTTCCATGACAGAAATTGCAAATCCACTGAAGCTGCAGATTCAAAGAGGGGGTGAAACTAAAGCCTAAAGCACTAATGTAAGATCCCATGGTGGTGTAGGAGCCTTCACCAGGACTCTCAGAAGAAATGTACCTTTGAGGAAGGTCTTGCAATGCTTAGAAGATCCTGAGGAAGCCCAAGTTAGAAACTGCAGCCAGCTAACCTTTGACTGTGGATGAACTGGCACCTTGCTGAAAACTCCCAATAAGATTCCAATGCTGCAGAAACTGGAACAGTAAAGGGATCCAATGCATGCTGCGAACCCATACAGAAAACCGTTTCCACTTCCTGGTAGAAGACTTATAAGCCACCACCAGGATTCTTTTAATGGGAGAAGATAAACCAGAAGTCCTGATAATCATGGGAACTGGAGAAACCAAGCTGTGAGCTTTAGACTGTGCAGGTCTGGAAGAAGACTCCCTGAGGGAAGAGAAATGAGATCAGGAACTGGATCCAATGTCCATGGTGGAGCCACCAGATGAGACCACACAGAGGAAAAACAGACTTGGCAAGGCCAGAATGGGCAGTTAGGATCACAAAGCTCCCCAGCCTGTGAGCTATCTGAAGAAATGTTGGTATCAAAGGTAGAGGAGGATAAGCATACAGAAGATCGGGAGGTCAAACATGAATCAGAGCATCTCTGGGGGTTTCTCCCTAAGGGAAATTCAGAGCAAAGAACTCACTGCATTTCACATCGGAAGGAGATACAAGTAGATTGCACTGAGGCTGACCCCACTTGTGAAAGTCCTGTTCCGCTACTGAAGGATTCAGAGACCACTCCATAAGGCATCAGAATACATCTGCTGCGCCTGTCCGCTAGAATGTTGGACTGTCCCACACTCTCATAGCTTCGCAACAAAGGGGGTAAGATCTGGTTCCCCCCTGTTTGTTGATGTACCAGACGACTGACGTTGTCTGTCTGGATAACAATCGTGTCCCTAAGGGAAGATGGGCATGGAGAGCCTGCAAAACGAGAAGCACTGCCCTCATCTCCAGGATGTTGATATGTAAACTGGTCTCAGAAGGGGACCATGTGCCTCAGATTGCCATTCCCGAGCTATGCCCCCCCCACCCTAGCTGGGAGGTGTCTGTAATCACCATGGCCTTGGGGAATGATGGGAGAAAAGGACATCCCCAGACCAGGTCTGGGTAATTAATCCACCACCGAGAGTCCCTGCACACTTGGGAGATTCAAACAGGATGAGACAATGGCAGATCCAACAGAGACCATTGTATGGAAAGAGTCAACTGAAGGATCCACATGTGAAGATGTGCCATGGGTAGAAGATTGATTGTGGCCGCCATAGACCTCAGTGCCTGTAGTACTACTACTGCTGTTGGACAGTGAGATTAAAGAGCGCAAAGAACATGTAGCTTCAGATTGCTTATCCTATCTGGAGTAAGGAAAACTCTTGTCTGGATAGTGTCTAACCGAGCCCCAATGAAGTCTAAGGTCTGAACTGGGGTGAGAGATGACTTGCTGAGATTGATGGTGATGCCTAACCTTTGGACTAGTAAAAGGAAGGAATCCCTCACTTGACAAAGTTGATGCTTGAAAGGAGCAGTGAGGAGCCAATCGTCCAGGTAGGGGAAAACCTGAATGCCCAGGAGTCTCAGGTGAGCCACTACTACTGCCATCACTTTGAACACCTGGGGGCTGTGGTGTGACCAAAGGGGAGTGCTCTGAACTGATAATGATTGGCTCCTAGTCAGAAGCAGAGAAACCTCCGACAGAATCTGTCCATCTTGATATGATAGTATTCATCCTGAAGGTCGATCGAGCACATCCAGTCATTCTCCTGCAGAAAAGTCAGTATAGACTGAAGTGTGACCATCTGGAATTTCACCTTGGCCACTGACAGGTTTAAGGTGGATAGATCCAAAACTGGTCTTAGGTCTCCCATTTTCTTTGGCAGCAAAAAGAACCTGGAATAAATGCCTGATCCAGAATGGTCGAAGGGGATGGGTTGGATGACTCATTTTCTTAGCAGCTTTGCTATTTCCAGTGCTGCATCCTCCCTGTGCATGGGTGGAACATCTGGGAGGTGTTTTGGTGGTAGAGGTGGCTTGAGGAACAGGACTGAATAGCCTCTGGATATGATCTGCAACACCCAATGATCTGTTATTATGGACACCCACTCTGTCAGGTGTAGTGATAACTGGCCCCCGACTGCCTCCAGAAATGAGCAGTCAGGCAACCCTTCAGGGATGCTGTGTGGGTCTGTCAGAGAAAGGTTCTCAAGACCTCTTGGACCTCCTTTGCCTCTAGGGCAACGTCTATCGTATCCCCCTCTGCCTCTAGGGGAAGGTGAGTCCTGGCTGTCTCGGGAAAACATCTGAGACTTCCGGAACCACATCTTCTTAGTCCCTCGCTGATTCCTGGGAAAAGATCTTTGAGGGGCAGAGAAGCAGATCCAGACAGCAGACAGAGTCTTCCCAACCTTTTCACTCTGGACCAAAGTCTCACATACCGACTTCCCAAACAGGGAGGAACCATTGTATGGGGCATTGGTGAATGACGTCTTAAAAGGTTTCTAGAACTAACAGAGCTGGAGCCAGGCATGTCGATTGATGGCAATGCCTGTACCAGCTGCCCTGCAGCTCCCTCAGTAGCATGGGAGAGGAGACACATGGAAGTGTTCACAATTGCCTTCAGAATGGCCATACGAGCGGAAAACATCTTCTTGTCCTCCGCTGACATGGACTCAGGGGTTGACGCAGTGATCGCCTTCACTAGGTCTCGCTGCAGCAGAATCACATGTGCCATGTAATTAAGCACTCTTACTGAAAAAGTTACTGTAGCATACAACCGCTTCCCAAATTGGCCCATCACCCTTGACTCTTTGTTGGGAGGATGAACTGTAGAGCTCTCCTGAGCAAGCTCTTTCTTAGTGGTAGCTGCCACCACCATAGCATCAACTGGTGAAACCCTTGTTCCAGTGTATCCTATCTGACGGGGAGCTTAGAACATTATCTGGGCACTTTGGGATGGGCTCTACCATGTCCAGTTCTTTTCACACCCAAGATGTTATCAGGTCCACTAAAGGATCAGTGAGAGGAAACACCCAGGAAGTAGAGGGGCCTGCACTGAATGCCTCGAGGAACACCAATAGGTTTCTGGGCAGACCCCCCCCCTCTGGCAAAGGAGTGCCATGATGTCTCCAAAGGAGATATCCTCAGGGGGTGATCGGGGGGGGAACCTTCCCCTTCCTTCAAATCGGTGTCTTCAGTGAGTGACTCCAGAGGGAGTCTAAGTGACTCTTTTTGCACGTCCATTTGTGAGGGATCTCCTCAGTGGGAATCTCTGGGGAGGACTTGCCAACATCCTGCTTCTCCAAAGCAGAAGCTTTCTGAGGCAAAATGGCAGCAGGTTGTCCCTGAGATGGCAGGATGGCTGGAACCATACCCAAAACAGAGGGATTTGGGGCAGAGTCTGAAGACGAGATGGTCAATGGTCTCAACAAAATTGAGAGAACCCTCTCCACCATATCAAAAGCTGAAGGGGAACAGACATCCTGAGAAAGTCCAGTAGGAGCCATCCACAACTGACCCAATGAGGGAGCCAGAGCTGAGCCTCCAAGCACCAAGATACCGAGGGGAAGACTGCCCTTCAACACAGTCTGAGTGGACAACATCCCCTTGGATCCAATGCCAAGGCTATGGCTTCGAGAGCTTGTCAGATCCGACCCAGTCAGATCAGACATACTCAAGGCTGTGGCCAGCATTGAGGTACAAGGTATCATTGGCACCAAAGCTCAACCCAGAGGGTCCTCACATCCATGGGATCCAAAACTGAAGGTTGGATTGGAGAAGGAGTAATTGGGGTGAAGAATGACTGCGTGCTCCCCGCTCCAGAGGGAGAGGGGGCAGGCAAGACTCCCATCTGAATCTGGGTGCGGATGAACTTCTGCATCATCCTGTCTATCTTTGCTTCACTAAGGCTCTGGGTGGAGTGGGAGGAGGAGGTGACTGACAACTGCCTGGAATGACGGTGAGGGGAAGCCTGCACAGAAGACTGGATCTGGAGCTCCTTCAGCTTAGGGGAAAATGGAGCTGGGGAGACTCCGGTCTTGTAGCTGGCCTAGATTTAGGCGGAGGGCCTGCCTGAGCCGAGTGATCTGGAGACTGCTTTCTCGTCCTCTCCTTTTTCAATTTCTCCCCTTCCCCAGACCTCTTGGTGAGAGTTTGAGTCCCAGAGGCCGGGGAGGTGGTAGAAGCAGAAGCTGAAGCTGGGGGCACCGGGACTACAGTCCCAGAAGAGAGAAGGAGGCCCTTTAGGATTAATTTATCCCTCCTGTCCTTCAGTGCCCTGGGATTAAATCCAGCACAGCTGGAAGAGGAGGTCTGCAGATGGGCTCCCCCAAGACACACCACACACAGAGTGTGGCCATCGGCTGGGGAGATCTTATGGCCACACTCTGTACACTTTCTGAATCCTAGCTTGGAAGTTTCGGACATGTTCCCAAGGCAGGCCCCGCACACTCCCAAACACTCACCACGCACACTATAGAATAGTAAAGAAAGTAGAGAAAAGAGGGTTTTTTTTTAACCGATGACCACGCAGAGGGGAAGTAGAAAGTAGGGAGAGAATTATACAGAGAGAGAGATAAACCCCCAAAACAGCTCGCTTACCACAATCACAAAGCAGAGAGCTCAGACCATGGTGCAGACTTTCACTTGAGAAACAGTAACCAATCTGACTTTATTACGAATATTCTGTAAATGTATACAGTGTTAACCTAGGTTTTGTCCTACCATCAGGACTTCTTCAGAACAATTAAACACATTTAACACATCCATTTAAATACCCACCCATTCTACCTTTAATCCAATAAAAATCACATTCCCATTTCATGAACACTTAAAGAGACAATACTTAAAAACAAACTACCACATACTAAAACCACTGTCATTGAAATTACTAGACTAATATTCAACAATTACAATACAAAACTAAATAATACATGCCTATGTCATTTTTAAAAAATATTAAAATATTAAAAATATTGTGGTTAATGTATTGTTAGGTGTTGCAATTAGCAATTTCACTTAATAAAAGTGCCATCTACCTGCAAAAATATATATTTCATCTACCTTAAAGATGTTTAAGTTTCAAAATTGGAGCAATGCTGATGGCATCACTGATGCCCGGGAAATGGTGTGCATCTAACCTTAGCTGCCATTTTAATTCATTTATGTCAAGATGCACATCCAAAATTTTACCTTGGGGATCTGGTCTAATGTGCTGAATAACACAGTATTTAAATCTGTGTTCTGGATGTTCACAAATATGTCTAGCTAAATCGTTGACCACCCTAGAATGTTGAATATCCAACTGATGCTCATTAACTTGCTCTCTAAAATGCCTAGAAGTTTTTCCTACATAAAATGCAGGACAAAAGTCACACTTAGCTATGTACACCACGTTTTGGGTATGACAATTAAAATGCCCACTTATAAAGATGGTGTTGGCATTATTCCTAATATTGGGTCCTGTTTCTCATATAAACTTACAAGTTTTGCATCTACCACATTTGTAATTCCCAAAAGGTCTACCAGTGACTGCAGGTTTACCCCTCAGACCATTTTCCATAATTTCTTTAAATGATCTGTCCTTTCTAAAGACCATTTTTGGACAGGCCCACATTTTTTTATCTATGTCTTTATCCAATTTCAAGATGTCCCAATTCTTTTGGACCATCTTAACTAACCAATCAGCCTCTAAATTGTAAGTGGCTACAAAATACATCACATTCCCCCTTCTCATCTCTAGAACTCCAATCCTCCTGACATCTTAACACTACATCTTGTTGCCCACACCTTCCAGTATGTAAAATGGGCATATAAACACCTTGTTTTCTTTTACACATGATTTCATCTTTCACTTCTAAACATAAAACTTTGGGATAGCCCCTTATAATGAACATCTCCATCATATATTCCAACTCCTGACAGAAATCCTGTTCAGTATTTATCATCCTGGCAGCCCTCACCATCTGTTCCTTAACTACAGATCTTTTTTTGATGGTGAGGGTGCCAGCTACTATAATCTAAGTAAGAATTGGAAAATGTAATTTTTCTATAAATGGTGGATTTAAAACATTTTGCCTCTTGATCTATTTTCAGGTTGACATCTAAATACATTATTGTATCAAAACTATATTCATAAGTAAATTTCAAAAAGGCCACAGTGCTATTAATATATTGCAAAATGCCCTCATTTCATCAACACTCCCTGTCCACACAAAAATATGTCATCCAGAAATCTAGTATATTGCTGGATGTAAGCCTGACAGGGGCTTGAGAACACAAATTCTTGTTCCGAATATGCCATGATATAATTGGCATATATTGAGGCACAGGCGGCACCCATGGCCACCCCTGTTGCTTGTTTATAATAATACCCCTCAAAATACAAAAAATTATTAGTCAAAACTGCTTCCATAAGGGAAATGAAAACATTAACCTTGTCCTGTTCATATAAGCCAGTTTTTAATAACTGACACTCAAGCCATATAAGCCCCTCCTCATGTGGTATAACGGAAAATAAATTGCGCACATCTACTGTGAGCAAAATAATATTTTCCGTAATAGCTATGTCATTCAATTTCTCTAAAAAGTTCAATGAGTCCTTGGTTATGTAGCTGAATTTGGTTAATCCCTTTTGTAAACGGTGACCTAAATATTGACTAGCAAAGCAAGTTTTACTCCACTTACCATCAACAACAGGTCTCAATTTCACATCATTTAGACCTTTGTGTAGTTTAGGTATTCCAAATATGCTACTCACCACTGGATTTGGATTAACTAAAAAACTCTACTTCATTTCTATTATCTGACCCTGGAATAACATGTCATCAATCAATAGATCTAATTTCATGTTAGCTATCTTTTCATTTATACTACTTTCCTCATAATCATCTTCCAGCATGCTCAATATGGCATAAATGAAGTCATTCTTGTCTACAATCACTACATCATTGCCCTTATCTGGCTTCATAATACGTATTTCATGGTTATTAACCAATTCATTAATACACTTGTCTCCTCCATGGACAAGTTAATGAATTCATTTCTCCTACTACTGAAGTTTTTAAAATGTGCCCTAATGTCTAATTCACAAGCCCTTTCAAAAATGGCAATTTTTACATTTTATACATTTACGGACTATTCATAATAAAGTCAGTTTGGTTACTGTTTCTCAAGTGGAATTTGATTTGGTTGCGACCCATTACAAGTTTGTGTTGTACAATGCAGACTTTACAGGCAGCAAATAAGATCTGAAGAGAGGAAGGAGACAGGGGAATTATAGGTAAGGGGAGGAGTTTTGAGCTCAGATCAGTTGCTGGATATGCAGCTGATTCAGATCCGATACAGATCCGTAACCAAAAGATCATGGTAAGTGCTTGCTACTGATCTATCCATACAGTATAATGAAGTATTCCTAATTGTTTACTACATCAAATGTTTTGAGCTTGAAGCATTAAGTTATATTACATTTTCTACAGCTTGGTCAAATGGAATTCTAGAAAAAATAAGTGTTCTGGATAATGAACCATAGTATAAATCAAAGATTATACAGGGTTTCAATCATTCACAGAGCAATGGATTAATGCAAAGATGCTTCAAATCACTAAGGTACTGCTTAAGTAAACAAATGTTAAGAATGCTCTTTCTCTGAGTCTACAAAAGAAAAACTTCAGCTAACAATCTAATGTCACCACACACACACACACACACACACACACACACTACGTGATTAGAGGAGGACTGTTTTACTTTTCTAAACACAAACCAGCAGCTTATACCACAATGTTTAATATCAAAAATGCATCTTCTGTAAATATGTTTACTAATCCAAGAAGCTTTGCCTACCCTATTTCTAAAAGAATCCGTGTACATTTATCAGACATTAGAAAAAGGGTAGAAACAAATGCAACATATTAAAGAAACACATGATAAACAATTCTGTAAAACAGCAAACTTAAAAAATGTGTATTTAATAATGAGAGGAGCTGACTGAAGTCCAGTACAGAATTTAATGAATGTCATCTCTAACATTAGATATCCAAGTATAACTTATCAAACTTAAGTGGGAGTGTCTCTTTAAAACCTGTATTAAAGATGAGGAAGTACAGAAGATGATGACTGGCTAATAGGAAACAACTGGTTTTAGAAAGTTTTAAAGTTAGTTTTGGTACTGTTCTGTTTTTATGTTTGCTCACGCACCATGTGTGAAAGCTTATCTAGCAGTTAATGAACCTGTTACTGCTACTGCTGTGGTCCTGAGCCTGAATTTTTACCTTGTTTGTTACCTACTTATGTTCCCATCTCTCCCTTTGTTTCCTGACTTATTGATTATTGACTTATTAAATATTGCACTTTTACAACTTTTTCCTTCACAAAAGAAATCTACAGAAACATGGAAAAGAGGCTTCTCTCTGCAGGATTATTTCTTGATCTTTCAACAGCAGACCACAACCTTCCGGCCAATCAACTCTTCTAATTCAAGCTCTCTGAGAATGTTGTTGTATGGTTACAACAGGTAATTTCGGAACAATTTAATGAGATATAAGTGCTTTCACTTCAGATCCTCTGGTTCTCACTCTATTTGACCTTCTTTCAACCTACTTAATCTTAGCTGTACTCTATGGAGACAACATTCTTAACAATATTATAGAACTACAACCCTCCTGACAAAAGGTCTTCTGCTCACTCTGGGATCAGTGCCTGACTAATTATCAAGGTGTTAAAACTAACTGACTCTACTTAGGACCCCCCAAGTAACTGTCTGCAAACCAGAACCTATTGATTATTATTTTCTCACAATAATAAACAAAAAATGTAACAAAAAGACAAGGCAACAATAAAAAATTCACTAAGCACTTGTGTCCTCAAAATACAACATGGACTTCAGAGTCATAGAAATGACAAACACATTGTTATATAACCTTGTAACTACCAACCATAAATTAAAGAAAAATGCAAGTACTACAACGTAACACATACCTTCTTTGACCTTCTGTCCTTTAAGAAATATTTAATATTTACAGTCCCATTTAAACCAAAACATTTACTTGCAGTTTAACTCCCACAAAGTTACTTTTCATTTATCTACATTTTTAAAATCACCTTTACACATATTTTTTGAATTCCAGTCCATAAAATGTACATTTCTTATTGTGCTAACAAATTTCTGTACAGTGCATTGACATTTTGTGTCCTAATGTCATAACAATTTTCTCAAATTCTTTTACAAAACTGTCTGGTCATCATACTCACATAATATGCCTCACATCCCCACATAAAGGAATACAGACTAAGCCCTCAGTTGTTGTTGCTGTTGTGTCAGTATTACATGTAAATCTAGTTTTAGAATACACTGTAATTGTGATTTTCTCAAATCCTGAACTTAATGTTACGCATAAAAAGGCAAGTTTTACACATAACACAAGAAAAATGACATTATCTGTATTAGTATAATGCAAGTCTTCCTTAGTATTATCTCTGTTCAAAATGACCTTTAAAGTATAACATTTTATTGGGGTTTCTCTCTAAACAACTTATTTAAATCTGGATTTCCCTTTATAATGTTTCAATTATTATTCAAAATACATGACAAAAAACAAGACCAAATGACATATCAATACAACGGGGTACTTTATTAAATATAGACACACATCTATTATCCTGTTGATTATTTTTAAAACCTTTTTTTAAGTTTGGTGAATGGTTAGTTTCCCTTTAAAACATCCTGTATTCACAGCATTCAAACTACCAGATTTATAGCATCTGACTGTAAACATCTCTTCAATAGTTTAAATTTCTATCAAAAATAAATCTGTTAAAAGTCTAAAAGCCCTAAAACTGATTTTTAGGAATAGTACTCTTAATAAACATTTGATGACTGCTCTCATAACACAAATTATTAATAGCTGTCTCCTTCCTAAACAAAGTAGTAATCAACTGTTTCAAAAACATCATTAATTTTAATACTGACATCCAAAAAATTGTCAGCACCTAATCCACTCATTTCAAAAAAGTGGTGCTACTATTAATATTATTCAAAAACATCAAAACACTCATCACGGGTTCCACTATATGTTCAAAAGCCCATCACATCAGTCAAAATCTCATTCTCCCACCAACCCGTAATGATGTTAGCATTTGATGGGGCTACAGCAACCCCCATGCTGAGAATGGCCTGGATTCTGTAAAGCTTGTGGATTTCAGTGCATTACACTGATATCAGACCTAAACTTGGGGATAAGAATGTAATATGTAAATGTGCCACAGTGAACTCTGAATATCTAAGCGCGGGTCTACCTGATAAGACCGAAAGTTCAAAGGGCCGACAACAAGATCACCAACTCCACAAGAACGAAAGTGCAAAAACATGAAAGTTGACATGCCTGACAAAGCATAATCCCGACAGTTAACAAAACAAAAACAATTTGCTGTTCCGAAAAACACACAACACAAGCTCACCAAAAACCTCATAAACCTACACTAAACCTTACATACACAACTATGTATGCACTAACTTTAACCCAAACCCTAAAGTCTGTCAATATTGCACACTTACACAATCATGCTCAAATGCAAGCACACATGTTTCGCATGTCGGTGTTTTCGGTGTCGGGATTTCCACTTGTCGAGTATTTGCTTTGTCGGTCTTCTGGGGTCGGTTATCTCATTGTTGTTGCTTTGGCTTGTCGGTCTTCTCAGGTAGACCCCTAAGAGCATAAGGGAATACCTCAGTAGCAATGTCACACTAAACATGCCTGCAAGTAATGAGAAATAGTTTTTAAAGCATACTGTATAATACAGCTATGTAAATATTACCACAATTCAAGTATCGTGACAGTCTTACATACATATCTATAACAGAATCTCTCCAGTAAGCTTAAGAACAACTAAGGAACATAACAGACTCTATTATTACAAACAGAATGCTAACCATCCCACATGGTAGCTACATGGCATTTGCAGAGCATATTTTAGCAACAACTACAGATATTTTCATAATTAATTTACTAAAAAAATACTTGCTTGTAAACTCCATGTCATTTGTAATACATATCCATGTCATTTGTAATACATATCTTCAGCAATCTGTTCAGTAAGCTTAGAGAGACAACTATGGATATCTCCATAAGCCATGTACTAATAAAAGATGTCTGCTTCGACTTAAGGATTCCGATGGAATTCGTAAAATTTCTAATAAAAAAATTAAAGGTGAAGGGTAATCACAACCATATCACCACAGCTAACATTAGCTAACAACAGGTGCAGGACTTGTGTGGGGAACACAAGTAACGCGCGCACACACACACACACACACACACACACACGAAAAGTAGGAGGCAGAAAATGTGCAGTACGGGTGAAGAAGAGGAATACGCAAGATGTCGGAATAGGAAAATCCAAGGAAAAAGTCAGAGGGGCATGGACAATTTTTTTGGTGGGAATAGCCCCCAGAAAAGAGGAGGAGAAGGACATCCCCAGAGGTATACCCACAGAAGCAATATCACAACACATGACAGACAAACAGATGGTGCACTGCACAACATGAGTAATTGAAAGTTGTTAAACAGGGTGGGGATGCACAACAACCATGGTGAAATGCAGAAAAGCATAGCTACCTATGCACTACCATTTACAAGATGCAAACTATGTGGCAGTCACACCTGGATGTGTACGACCAATGGTGCATGTGTGCTGGAGACAGTTTTAGAACATGTAGTGATGAATATTAGGGGTGGGTCCTTCAAGGATTTTCTTGAGCAAAGTGAAACTATGTGGCAGTTAAGGCTAGGAGCTGACAAACAACCTGGTATAAATAATTGTTAATATTAAATGTTTTTTAAAAAAAATAGGAGATTAAAGGGTTTAAAATGACTTGTTTTGCTTTTAAAAATGCCCTCGTCTCTATATCTTTAGATTGTGTGGTTTTTAATTGAACTTAATTAGTGGTTTGATATATAAGGAGTTGCTGATTTATGTTTAATTTATTCTGATGAAGTCTCTTGGAGATGAAAGCGACAATAAACTGTGGTCTTCGCTAATTTCTGGTGGTTTCCTTTATTGTTCAGCCAGAGGTGGTGGTATATTATTTTTATTGGTGTTTGGTTTGCTGCTACATCCTTTGGGATCATTCCTTTTATTTGTAAGTTGACACACTGCAAATGTATGTGTACAGCACACAGGGTGCTGTAAAAGCCAACCCAAAATACATTTAATCAAATGGAAAAGGTATGTCACATGGGCAGAATAATTTCTGATGTCTACAGTAATGGTGGGTCTATGACATCCGATCGAATAACATTTTCATCGAACGGCTTACACAGCGAAAATGTCATTAATCGAAATTGGTTTTGTCAGATCACGGTACAGTGAAGATAGGAAAATTTGCCCTTTCCTCACTGTAGTGTGATCTCAGAGTTGATATATATATTTAGTGGCCCCCACAAAATCGATTTCGATTAACGGCATTTTCACTGTATAAGCTGTTCGCTGAAAATGTTATTCGATCGGATGTCATAGACCCAAAATGGCAGTGTATAAACCTCACACACACACACACACACACACACACACACACACACACACACACACACACACACACACACACACATTAATGTGCAATCATGTAACATCAACATGCACAGGTAACCAAGCTAATAATTTGAAGCACATACATATATACTGTCACACAAATGTTCAATAAACAAACACAGGTGTATGTCATGCACCCTGCTTGTTACTGATCAGAGAACACTTCTGTGAGCATTGTTAAAACACATCAGCTCACATGTCAAAGGTACAACTGTGTATCCCTATGGATCCAGTTATGTGCAGATGTGTACAATTAGTTAATGTGTACAATTATTTGTGGAAGGTGTGAACTTAAGTGAATAAATAATGGACATGGAAATTTAAGATACAGCCAACATGGCATAATGTACTTTTATAGAATTAATTATCTGAAACCACTGTGTATACATTAATGCTACAATGGTGTTTGATGCAGTCAGATAAAGGACTGCCCATATCTATTACATACCTGTATATGACCCCGCATGGCATCAGCATTGCCACCATATGGCACACAACACCACATCATGCCAGTAGGACATCATGACAACTGTCATCCAAAACACATGGGAAAAGACATATCCTTCTGTTGTACATGCAAAATATGACAATACACAAATCTAAAAAATACCACAGTGGTAGTGCAAGACTATGGACAACATCAGTTGTCTGTCAGTTGCCCAAAGTAAAACACATGATTACAGGCTAACCGTTGCATCACCAGCCGCAGGTTAATTGCCACAAAGCATGAACAGCCGAATGTTGGAGGAAAGTATAATGTGTTAATGTGTGTCAGGCAGACATTGGAACATAAATGTCACATAATGATAACAGAAGCATATTAGCTATGTGGTATGCATGCAAAAGAATGCATATACACTCCAATCAATTATACTGTAATCAACATGTTGGCAGTGCAACACAACTGGAGTACAAAGACAATACTTATGGACCAAAGGGACCCGGCTGATGGGGCTGAGCCTCATGAAGGACCCTATGGCCTATCTCCCTGAATGATTTGGAAACAGCCTGTGCTCCCATCATTCCCCTCATCTTGTCTGTGTTTGAAACACATTGGTCACAACATCCTGGACATCCTCCCAATAATAGTCTCTGTTGTGGTCCTGGCATTGTCTCCTCCGGGCTGCAGCAGTCATGATGACTTAGACAGGTGAGGGTCCAGCTTCCTAATCACAGTCATTATCATCAAGAACTCAGCAGTGACCTGACATGTGCTCATCCGATAGGCAAACTCTCATGGATCCCATGTTCTGTCAAGATGAATTTCAAAATTCAACAGAAACGAAAAGAGATGTCTATCACGCAGTATATTCCCACGAACATGACAGATGACCTTAATATGAAACGGACATGCGTATCTACAATCTAACATACTTAATTCACATAACATCCACTTGTGACTTCTGTATATACAAATGAGACTGAAAGTGTAGCAGCATACATAAAACTTCTATTTAAAACACAGTTTAATTGTAAATGTTGCCAGTGAATGGCTCCTAATGCACAGAAATGTCCCCATGTTACTTTATCTATAGTTATTAACATGACCAATAACAGAACATGTGTGAGAAAATGTACCCATCACCAATGTGAGCAGTTCAATTAAGGCCATGTAAAGGCATACATAACACAGCTTACAAGTGGGAATCAGGACATCATCTGAACATTTGAAAACCGGCCAGCATTTAGCATGGCAAGCATTTGCAAAGCAAGGAAGTGTAACATATCCTGACATTTGAAAGGAAGTATGCCTGGCACTGCCTCATACCACATTAACATAACTGAACTTTGACAAAAAAAAGAGCTTGTAAAAAGCAATATAACAGTGTTACTGTGACCTGCACTGCTTAATAATTTTATCTGCCTCATTAAACTGTTCAACTGAGTGTATGGAAGTAGATCATTCCTCCCTCTCTTTCTCCCTTGCTTGTGTTCCCTGAACATTTATGTCTGTGTGCGAATATAAATGAGAGGTTCTGCTGAAATTTCTTCCTCCACTAACCACCTGATAGTCCAAAGGAAATACTATATACCATATTACAACCAGAACTAGAGAACATCTCTTAAATGCACTTTTAAAGGCAAACACATTGCTTTGATGAGCCCCAATTAACATCCTGGGATGCTTACTAAAAAGCATGAAACATGACCTCTCTGGCCCACTTGAAACATTTTTCAACTGCACCCTACAGTCAGTTTGAAGATGGCTACAGTCATTTAACTGCACAAAGGATTTCAAAACACTGATCAGGGTAAATACAGGCCCGCAAGTCTGACCAGCCTCATATGCAAACCAATGTAAAGATTCATCATTGACATGATAAATGGGAACACAGGGCCAGAGTTTGCATGTTACCTATCACAGTTCAACTTTGTTAAAAGAAGGTCACACCTACTAAATGTGGAGGACTTCACTGAGAGTGTCAAAGCAATGGATGCGGCCAAGATTGTGCATTCAGCTTACCCTGACTTGGCCAAACATTTTGATACAATACCCAACTCAGGCATTATAGACAAGCTCAGTAAATTAACTATAAACCCATTTATCTCCTGATGGATAGCAAAATGGCTCACTGAGAGGACCCAGGAGGTCAAAATAGGTGAGCCAACCTCCACCAAGAGCTCAGTCACTAGCAGAGCCCCCCATGGCTCACTACTTGGGCCACTGCTTTTTGGCATCTATTTCTCTGAAGTGGAAGCAAACAGTGAAGGTTTATGGGTGACTAACTTTGCAGATGATTGCAAGCTGGAGATTATCATCGACTCCCATGTAGACACAAGCATTCTTCAAGAAGGCCTAGCTATGGTTAACAAATGATGGCAAAGCCATGTTTATAAAATCAATTTTAGAATTGCATAACTGTACCTTTTGGAAAGCCAACCATCACGGATAATTAACACCTTGACAATACATCCCCTACAGTCAACCCAGTGGTCAGGAATCTGTGTATGTATGTAGAAAGTAGCCTTATCTTTGACCACCATGTGGCCACAGTGGTGAGGAAATCCTTTTGTGTTGCACAAGTTATAAGTAAGGGCATGGCAGCTATGTAGAAAGAGGTCATTATCCCACTATAGTCTGCCCTTATCATAACAGAGTACAATGCTTCCTTCGGTATGTACCTGGCAAAGAATATTCAGAAACTACAGCTACCTCAGAGCTTTAATAAACAAAGAATACAAAGCATAACAATAACATAACATAGCATAACATAACAGTTTTCATGCGATGGTTGAATTTGAGGTTAATTTGTTGTTAAATAGTTTAGATTTGACACAGGTTAGTTATGATTTATCTAAAAGGGAGTGGTCTGAATTAGTTAATTTTTCCAAACAGAAAGAATTAATTGTCAAACCGTCTAACAAAAAGAATAAGATAATAATTATGCATTATACACAGTATTATAAAATGTGTTTAGATGTATTAAGGGATGAAACTATATACTGTGTAGTCTCAGAAGATGTTGTTAAACAGGCTAAAAATAATTATACCTGTTTAATATGGAGAGGCTTGAGATTAGAATATTGGTTAGAAGATGATGTTAAGAATAAATTAAATGTAGAAGACTCTGGTCCAGCCTATTTTTATTGCCTACCCAAGATTCATAAAAATGTTAGGAATCCTCCGGGTAGACCTATAGTTTCTGCCAGTAGATATTTCCTACATAATTTGGGAGTCATTTTGCATCAAGTGCTGTTAAAGGAAGCACAGAAACTCCCTTCTTATATACAAGATTCTTTTGATTTTCTTAATAAAATAAGAAATGTAATATGGAAAGACAACATGTACTGGGTGACAATGGATGTGAAGAGTCTTTACACTAATATCAAACATGTATTTGGAATTGAGGCAGTATTTAAACGGATGGGAGATTACCCATTAACACATTATGTTTTAAATTTAGTGAAGTTTTGTTTGGAAAATAATTATTTTTATTTTGATAATCAAATTTTTCATCAAATTCAAGGTACAGCAATGGGTGCGCCGTTCACACCAATGTATGTCAATATCTTTATGGGATTAGTCGAACAAGAATGTATTTATACTAATTGCTTTGTTAAAAATTATGTAAAACTTTATTTTAGATTTATTGATGATTTAATTTTTTTATGTGAAGGGGGCAGACATTTAGTGAATGACTTTATACAGGATATTCAAACAAATAGGTTTAATATATCCTTTGATGGAGTACAATGTGGTTAAGAGTTTCCTTTTTAGATATTAATTTACAGGGTATTGTGGGCCAACATATTATTACAAGCATCCATAGAAAATTTGACTCACCGAATTAATTTTTGATGGGCACTAGTTGTCACCCAAAACATTACCATATGGTGAATTTTTGAAAATTTCCCCATTATGTAATGATGATAATATATTTATGAATGAAATACAAAGTACTAGGAATATGTTTGAAAAAAGACAATATGGTGTCAAATTAATTAAATCAGATATTCAGAAGATACTTGATAATAGATATAATAATAGGCCATTATATAAAAACAAATGTAAGAATTATATTATGAATTATAATAATGAGGAAAAGATATTTATGGTTTCTACTTCTAATATCTGTAGTGAGAATATTAAAACATGTATATTGCATTTTTGGGATTTCTTAAAAATTTTTTTTGAACTCAAAAGCTTAACTGAGAAGAAGTTATTTTTTTCTTACAAGAAGGGTAGAAATATTAAGGATATGGTAGTACATACTAGATTTCATAAACCTGATGAGAAATTTTATTACCATATTGCTACAAGAGGGACGTTATCATGTGGTAAATGCAGTGGTTGTCCATATGTAATAAACTTTTTCCCCTATATAAACAATATTGATTTTAGAGCAAATGGCCAGTATAATCATAAAACTGAGAGAGTTATATATGCCATCAGATGTGGTTGTGATAAGTTTTATATTGGTCAAACTAAGAGAATGTTTAAGACCAGATTAATGGAACATGTGAGGGACATTAGGGTAAAAAAATGAAAGAGCCCTTTAGCTCAGCATTTTTATGAATTTCATGAAGGAAAATGTGATAGTTTGTCAGCAACTATTTTAGAACAGGTTTTCATAAGTGAATTTAATGATAATTTGATTAAGAATGCACTTTTAAAGAAATAAACTATTTTTATTTTGAAGTATGAAACCATGATTCCTAGGGGTCTGAATACAGATTGTTGCTGGAGAAGTATTGTTTAAAATACTGCTTGAGATGTATTCTTATTAACTTTTAATTATTTTAATGATTTAATTGTTTAATTGTTTGATTGGTGATTGATGGAAGTAGCTGGTGCTATATAAACATTTTTGTAAATGTGATGTGTTACTCCTTAAAGGCTTACTGTGGCCGAGGCGCTAGAGAATAAAGTTTTTTTTTTTTTGCTGGCTTCATTGTTTCATCTTGTGGTGTAACAATTTGGGTCCTGCTTTGTTGTTCATTGATACAAAGCATAACAAACCTGCTTTATATGCGGAGGGCCTTAAAGACCTTTCCCTCCACTCAGTCTGATATACATTTCTGAGGAGTGATCGTATGATTGGATTACAAGGCATCCACAAGCCCACAGTTATGAGAACTCCTGCATATTCATAAGTCAAACAGCACCAGAAATACAAGGTCTAAGGACCAGAATTTTGTCTGCGACTTAAACAAAACATGCTGGAGACAGAAGTGTCCCACAGACTGCACCTTCTATGAACAGGCGCCAAATCCATATGAAGCTGATTTTGTCTATTACACAATTTAAGCACAACATAGACCAATGGCCAGGAATTTGTAAATTTACACCGGGCCTGTCACCCATGTCTACTATGGACAGAGGTACCTTATAACTTGCCTGCTCCTCAATGCCCTGTTTATATACCGGACATCGTTATTTTTTCATGAAAACTTGGCTAGGCTTAGAAATCCCCCTAGTCATTAGTATAGTAAAAATCTATGACTGTAGGAATCCATAAATTGTACTGTCTGCATGTAATGATTCATATGAAGAGCCACCAAATGCCATTGTTAAAATGAAGACAAAATGAGATAATATAGTGGAAACTAGGCAAGCCATATGACAAACATCTGAGCCAGGATACAAGTGTGTTATATTAAAAATACCCAAGGTACTGTATGCAGATGCAGTACCAATGTTGAAATGAAGGTCATGCCACACAGTCTGCAAACAACAATGTGAACACTGACACAGCAGACACACCCCTGGATTCTGCAAGCCCTGCACAGTGTGCAGGATAAGTGTAGGAGTTCCAGCAGGCAATATGTCTGCTGTGCGATCCAGGAATAACCTGTAGGGGCGTGCACAAGCGCTTCTGCACTAGTCCCGCACGGACTCAGCCTCTTTATGCAAATTACCCCATTTGTAGGAGAAATCCATGCAAATTAGGTGAATTTGTGATCCAGGAAGCTGGAAACCGGCCATGCAGGACTAGTATAATCTGCAGAAATGTACTCCACCAGTAACGGAGTTCATTTCTGCAAATTACAGAATGAAGCCATGACAGCTCCAAATAAAGGATGGATATCATGTATAAAGCATGCCAATGGCCAATTGTAAGGCCATTGGCATAGAAAACACTTGAAAAAAAAATCAACTTTTATTTTTTTTAGCCGATCTCTAATGTTTAAGCGTAGGGCAGCAGCGCACAAACAGGATCAGCGGGGAGAATAAGAAAATAAACCTAAAATAAGCATTCTAACTAAAATCACTATTCTGCCTTTATACTCAATGGCAGGCAGAAGACAACATGGCCAGTGAATAGCGGTTGCTAAGGGGGGAGGCTCAGTGTGGGACATGTAACTATGCATTAGCAGGCAATCCTATGCAAATGAGGGGAATGATAGTGAATTCCAGACTTCCCCTGCATGCTGGTCAGCTCCCAACAGTGTAAGAGCAGGAATAGCTTGGTGCAAGCCTAGGAGTTAGCTGACATCATAGGGGTGTATGTATCAGGCATACAGTAAGCGGATTGGAGCCCTGTGGTTTGGGTTTGCTCCTAGCTTAGCACAGCTAAGCAAGGGGGTGCATCTGAGGTTGTCTAGCACCCTTTACATTGCCTAAGCGAGTGTGTGCATTACGCATCGGGTTTTAAAGGAAAAAAAAAAGTGAACCAGGAAATAGCAACTCTGTGCACATTTGAGCACTGTGTTTATGCAGCACACCCCTGGCCTTAAATAGGAAGGCAATGGGAAGGGAAAACAACAGCAGGAAGGTAATCTAAGAGAACTAGCATAGCTGGCAGGTGAAATGTATCAGAATCAGCCAATTACACAGGCAGCAGACGAGCCCAGCCCAGAACACTACTATAAACTATGCAAACACCTTTCCCTCTGGTTTTTCCCGTACTCTACACCACCGGTGTATACAAGCGGGGAACTTTTAACAAACAAAACAACAAAATGATAGGGGCTGCAGCAGTCATCATACAACATGTGGAAGAGGTTGAGGGTGGTGAGGATGTGAATGCTGTTGAACAACCCACAGTGAGGAGACAGAGAAGAGTGTACAGACCCAGGGCAACCTACCAGGGGCTACATGAGCTGGTGATAGTAGAGCACTATAGGGTGAACAGTGACATCCTACAGCAATTTGTTGAGCTGTGCCTGCCACGCCTAACACACCGAACTAACAGAGGGGAACCCATCCCAGTGGATACGAAGGTATGTGTAGGCCTAGGAATACTAGCCACAGATACCTCCCAAAGCCTAACTGGGAATATCATGGGGATCTCAAAGGCATCAGCATCCAGAGTATTCCATCAGTTCCTGGATGCCATGTCAGCACATGCTGGTGAGCACATATATCTTAACACCCATGAGGTGTTGACTAGCAATATGCGTCTCTTCCACCAAACAGCAGAATACCCTGAGGTAGTGGGTGCTATAGACTGCATACACATCAAAGCACCACCCAGTGATCAGGGTAGGGTCTACATCAACCATAAGGACTTCCCCTCCATCAACTGCCAGGTCGTGTGTGATGCCCAGGGCATTATAATGAATGTGTGTGCCAGCTGCCCTGGGAAGTTATCACGATTCCCATATCTGGCATCTGACCAGCTGTACCAGAGATTTGCCATTGGGGGACATCCCTTATGGTCACCTAGTGGGGGATGCTGGTTACACACTGGAGCCGTGGCTGATGACACCCATCAGAAATGCACACACACACCCAAACAAGAACGCCATAATGAGGCACACGCACAGACCAGACTTATAATAGAGCATGTGTTTGGGATGCTCAAGTCATGGTTCCAGTGCCTGGACACATCTGGTGGAGCTTTGCAGTACTCACCAGCTAAATGTACTCAAATTGTCATTGTATGTGCCATGCTACACAATATGATTTTGCCAAAACAGCTGCAGCAGGAACAGCATGGGGCAGGGCCACACAGTCCCCCCACCAATGCCAAGGCCTGCACAGGCACAGAGTGACTCGGAGGAGGAACAACCTGAGCCTGTCCCAGTAGGCAGATGAAGGAGTGCCCAGTATGTCCTGGCCTTGGCATAGAGGCAACGTATAGCACATACACTGACACAGGAGGGACCCAGTGAATGACAACTCTCTCTGACTCGCACATACAGTAAAAGGGATGCCAAACATGACACTACCTGTGCTCAACCATGTATAGGGAGTGTATTATGCGTATCTGACATAGGCAGCCCTCCAGCACCATCCTCAATAGTGGCACACCCACAAGGTAAGCCACTCAACCTACCAATTGCCGAATGGAGTAGAATGTGTCATTACCTGTATCTATGGTATGGATGTGAGCATGCAAGGGAATCAGGTGGCTGAATAGTATGCCAGCAGATAGTAGACACCCACAGTGGCATGAGATCTGTAACAAATACAGGAGTCACCATAGTAGCCAGTACTACACAGGGCGACAAAACCCACTGCAGGAAATGTGCTGGGCCACATGTGTGTCCATATGACTCACACATGCCAGTCAGGCAGGTTCACATACCCAACAACAGTCTCAGCCAGCAGGGCAGGTATAGACAAACACAAACAGAGGCTGTGCTATGGCCTCTGAATGATGCCTATGGGTAACCTCCCCCCCAGGCCTACACAGACAGACTACAGCAGGTCAGGCAGTGGGATGTTAGTTCTGAAGGGTAGGAAGTCAGACACTAATATGTAGGTCAACCAAAGCTAAGACCTGTAGTACACTGACATGCCTCTAGTCAGCATGATAGGTTATAATACAGAATGAAATGGAGTACCTGACATACCAGCACAGTCATAGCAAATGTGTACGAGTGGCAGGTATTCTCCCCCATCCTATGTAGAAATGTAAAAACAGTCAGGTGTGCCCCCCAATCTTGTGTAGAAATGTAATAACAGTCAAGTGTGCCCCCCAATCCTCTGTAGAAATGTAGCAACAGTCAGGTGTGCCCCCCCATCCTGTGTAGAAATGTAGTAACAGTCAGGTGTGCATCCCCCACTCCTATGTAGACATGTAGTAACAGTCAGGTGAGCCCCCTCCCAACCACTGTGTAGAAATGTAGAAACAGACAGGTGTGCCCCCCTCCCACATTCCTGTGTAGGAATGTAGACACAGTCAGGTGTGCTCCCCCCATCCCAACCTAGACATGTAGTAACAGTCAGGTGTGCCCCCCAAACCTATTTAGAAATGTAGCAACGGTCTGGTGTCCCCCCCCCAATCTGATGTGCACACATCATAAAAGTCAGGTGTGCCCCCCCACAACCCTATGTAGAAATGTAGTAACATGTATGTGTAGCTATAATACCAGTGGAGCAGAGATGCCCAGAGGTGGCCAAGGTAGCAGGATAGGTTGTAGCATTTGCACAATATGCAGGTCTGTGTGTGTTAGGTTGGTGTGTGCTTCACATTGTGCGAGAGTGGTCAGTATGTATGCATGTTGAGGTAAGAACTGGTGGCCATTGCCCACTACTGCTGATGACAGGGACAAGCCCTCACAACTGCAGTGCCAAAGACAATTCCCACCAGTATAATACATGCTAGCCATTGTAAATGTATGGTGATAATATGTGTCACCATCTGAAAGACTGACATGGTTTGGCTGTTGGGCTAGATAAACAAGCAGTACACAGGGGAAAGTACCCCAGACATACAGTATATATTGTGTCACTGTGAAATGGAGACACCCTTGGAATTGTACATACAGGTATGCATCACATTATCTGGTCCTGTAGTAGGGGATACCAGTGATGTCTGCCCGAACACTTGCAGATCACAAAGGAGGTAGGACTGATGTATTGGGAAACAGCTGATGTACCTGCACATGCCAGCACAATTGGAATGCCCCATATATATCTATGTGTCAGATGCAAGTAGTGTCCATAGCACACATGCACCCAGCTCACACAAACACCACCCACAGGTACCTCTCTGGTCATATCCCTGCTGTGGGGAATGAGTACAATATGACCCCACCTGTATATGGCAATAGCAGAAGCATGCAGTGCAGGTGTCCCATGCAGGTGTGTCCCTAGCTGTAGGTAGCACCCTGCCAGCATCCACACCACCTGATCAAGACTGATAGAAGGTATTGGCATGCACACCTATCACACCTACCCTGTCATCACAGTGACAGTGGTGGTCTGAAACTGTAGGACTGACAGAATGCATTGGCCTGCCACATCAGGCCCACAGAAACACCTAATGGCCCACAGGCCTCTGCCAAAGGCCTGGGTCTTACACATACTGCCAATGCATGTTATGTCATGGACAACCAAATAACATAACACACTCCACATAAGCCATATGCAAGACCATGTGGACAAACCACAGTAACATGTCCACCATGTCCCACTGCATAAACTGTGGACCAGCACTAACACACAACTGTGATGGGGTGATAACCTTGGGGAAAGTATCAGAGAATGTATGCATAATGTATGGAAGAGGTTAGAATAACAAAGGGGGGGTGGGAGCATGGAATGTGTAGGGTTCGACACAAAGCTGTGTGCACACACTATCCCTGGCTGCAGACACATAAATGGGTGGCTACACACCTGCCCATACACCACAATAGGGGTAATGTTCTGACCCATGGCCTCTGTCTCTGGGTAACCTGTGGGAATCTGTACAGCTGTGAGACATTGACACAGTAAGATAAGGCCATACCACCATGTCAATGGATCTGCAAGTATGGGATCCTCTGCCTGCACTGTACCAAGGTGCTGAACTGGATACACAGACCCAGCAGCAAGTGTCTGCAGCTCTCCTTCCAGAATGGCATATCTTACCATGAATATGTAGGTGTCTGCTCACAACACCAGACACAGCTGCAGTCACCCTTGTCCCCCAAGACATCACTGTGAGCAAGAATGTCCACCTAACAGTACAAAAGGACAGAAAACATCACAGTGCATAACAGTACACATGTCTGAATATCTCTGCTAACAGCAGTACCATGCAGCTGAAGCAACACAGACACAATAACCTACAGTACACACTATCCCCTGCAAAGTCTGTCCCCATATTGCCAAATGATGAACAGATACCCTGCAGAACAGTTTGCTATCTGTAGGTGTATAACACAAAGGTCTGCACTGTAATACAAACTTCCTGGAATCGATCCACACATTCAATACAGAAGAGCATACTGGGCATGCTCACACACTTAGAGAAATTAAGGCAATGTCAGACAACATACTGAAAGGTCACACTGGCCATGCTCACACACAAACAAATAAAAACCACGTCTGCAAACAATAGTGGACCATACATATCTGGCAGTTGCAGATGTTAGTGCATACAGTCCTCAGTATGCACCAGTCATCCCTTGCACACACAGTGGATAGGAATACAGACATATATCCAAGGACAACACACTATAATAAGCCAAAAGTAGACGTACATAGATGTGTGGAAGAGAGTGACTGTGACAAGGAGAAATCCATTATGAGGCCTGTCCCACCCAGCACACAGTCAAATGACTACAATCACATGAGGTGTAAATGTCACTCATTGTAGACATTAGCCACTGCTATCCATCAGCATTACAGACTACATGGTGCAAGTGCTAGCTGTGTAACATGACTGTACAAGGAAGTAGTCATCTAGCAGCTGTATACATGTACCTGTGGAATATAACCCTGCGTGTGCCCGCATGTGGTGCGTCAACCTCTAGATGAATGGGTTATGGCCCATTCACACACACACACTGCCCTCCCCATAGCCCTACCATGACAAGCCTGCAGAGGTTATCCACTTTGAAATACACCTTTGGGAAAGGTGTAGCCCAGTAATCTCTGTGGTGTGTCCTATAACTGTGCACTAATGTAGTGTAATAAACTAGCTAGGTAGGAGTTCTAATCCCAGACATGACAACTCTGTGTGTGTGTGTGTGTGTGTGTGTGTGTGTGTGTGTGTGTGTGTGTGTGTGTGTGTGTGTGTGTGTGTGTGTGTGTGTGTGTGTGTGTGTGTATAGAGTGCAATGCTTTTTAGGCTACTCACACTCACTACAATTCAAATGCCCTACTTTGGCAAGGCTGTTGATGTCATTCTCTGTGAAATACACCTGTGAGAAAGGTGTAACCCAGTAATCTCTGTGGCGTGCCCCATAACTGCGTACTGCTGTAGTGTGATAAACTAGGTAGGTAGGAGCTGTAATCCCAGACATGACAACTGTGTGTGTGTGTCTATGTCTGTGTAGAGAGCAATGCCTTTTAGGCTAGTCACACTCACTACAATTCAAATGCCCTAGTTTGGCAAGGTTGATAATGTCATTCACTGTGAAATACACCTTTAAGAAAGCTGCAGCCCAGTAATCTCCATTGTGCATCCTATAACTATGTACTGCTGTAGTGTGATAAACTAGGTAGGTAGGAATTCTAATCCCAGACATGGCAACTGTGTGTGTGTGTTTCTGTCTGTGTAGAGAGCAATGCTTTTTAGACTAGTCACGCTCACTACAATTCAAATGCCCTACTTTGGCAATGCTGCTGATATAATTCACTGTTAAATACATCTTTGGGAAAGTGTAGCCCAGTAATCTCCATGGTGTGTCCCATAACTGCGTACTGCTGTAGTGTGATAAACAAGTTAGGTAGGAGTTCTAATCCCAGACTTGGCAGCTATGTGTGTGTGTGTGTGTGTGTGTGTGTGTGTGTGTCTGTCTGCATAGAAAGCAATGCTTTTTAGGCTAGTCACACTTACTACAATTCAAATGCCCTACTTTGGCAATCCCACTGATGTCATTCACTATGAAATACACCTTTGGGGAAGGAGTACTCCAGCAATCCCCCTGGTGCATCCTATAACAGCTTAATGCTGTAGTGTGACATAGAACTCTGGTAGGGGTCCACTGTACAGGGATAACAGATGTGAAATAGCTGTGAGGCTGGGGGGGGCAAATCAATACCCCTACATGTGACATCAAGGCCAAGTGAACAAAGTTAGCAATCCTTGTATTACCCAGAGAACACTCTCAACCCATGTCTCATACACACACACACACACTTGCCTAGGCAACAGCCGCTATGTTGGTAGTACCCTGCATATTGCCCACTGATAGTAACCATGGTGTGATTACAGTGGGCTACAGAGGGCATGGCACCCTGTCCATCAGTCCAATAGGCACGCAAATGCAGACAGTGCACCTTCTCTATGCTCCCCACTGGACACCTGCAACACCTGTGATGCCATCAGATGTGTCCCACAAAGGACATACCATGCCTGAAAAACATGACCTGTATGGACAGATGCCACTGACACCAGGGAATACCTGTATCATGCTATCAATGTAGGTGCAGGGTCAACCTGCTGTCCATTAACAGTCCTCGCCTCATGAGGCCAGGACTGGCACATCTGATGCTAATCTGTGTACACAACATGGGCCAGACACCCCAGGTATGGTTCCACATATCACTGCACATGCATGTTGGAGGTGTGCACATCCCATGTCATGGACTAAGGAACACATACATGGCAGGCAATGCACAGCATTCGCCACTCCCGATAGTTACCCAGGTGACTGGATGGTTAATACAATACCCACCTGTGTGGGCAAATACAAACACTACACCCCTGAGCCACACTGCAGACCATTGTCATGTTGCCTGATGCCAGGGTATACCCATCACCTAGCCTTGTATAGCCATCTGGCACAGTCAACCACTACACATACTTGAAGCAATACACCCATGCATGTCAGTACTGGCACCCCGTGTCTGTGCGCGTGTTGTATGATGCCTATGACCACATTAACACTCACTACAACCCCTATTGGCATACTGAAGCATGCTGTCTGATATGTCAGATACCTTGACATACCCTCTGCCCATATAACCTCCGTATGACCCCTGTGGTGCATGTGATACCTACACAGTACTGTGTTGTGGCAATCTAACTAGTGATGAGTTGTATTCCTAGCCCTACCAAGTGTGTCAATGTGTGTGCATCCCTGTGAGAGTGTGGCTGTGTTGATGCTGACACCTGTTCATGTGGACAGGCACGTGTACTACACCTACCGTATCACTAACATATCACTGTTGCAGATGTCAGTCAACATCACGTATACGTTTGGAAGGCTCTTCAACACGTAAGCTATATGGCACATCCAATAAGTGCATAGACACGTGATAGCACTACATAGTCATCAGGGGTTTGACACAAACATGCTTAAGTTGTACTCTCCCACCCCTCCCTGACTTATCCTTGCATCTGTCTGCCCCTCTCACACCCTCTCTGGTGGATGTGGAGACTTACACCTGCTTTGCTTAAGCAGCAGCTTGTGTTTTGTAAGTGATGCTCATGATCAGCTGATGGCCTCTGCATGAATTGCAGCCCTCCTCTAGCTGATTGCATGTGGAACAGCTGTGGTAACATTCCCATAGCCAATTGCATGGAAAAACACTTCAATATCTAGGAAGATCATGTTGGTGTTGGGCCTTTTCATTCATTGTGAGCAGGACCTAAATCTGTTGTTTGGCAAACAGCATCACAGATGGATTGTGATTTACCTCTAACAACATACACTGTGGAAACAGGCCAACACACAGGAGGGGGGTGTGCCTGACTTGACTACAGACTGTAAGTGCTGCTATACTGCAATCGGAGTAATGTTAGTTTAACAGGGTGTGTGTGGATATGGTTGTCCTACATGTTTTAATACCTGTCATGTCAGCACTAAGTTTATGAGGAAATCCCCATCTATATGGTCATCTGCAGAATGGGCAGTGTGTGGTGCCTTTTGTTTCTTGTGATACCCACAGAGTACCTATCTGTGAAATGCAGAAGTTTGTGTGAGGATTGCAGTCTGTAGATGGTGACAGCCATGAGAGTTACTGACTTTATATCCCTCATAGGACATATGTTGCATCAAACCCTGTTACAACAGTACATGTATGAGGTTATCATAGCAACATGTCAATACTGGCCCTGTGTTTGTGCCTCCAGCCACAACTCTGTCAACCTTTATACATATGTCATGCAGTAAGAGGTGCATATGTGCTGTACACCATATTTATTGACATCATATCTGATAACAAGCCAGTGAGATATCAGACTTCTACACATGTTATGTATAGTAGAGGTTATATTTGATGACATAACCTGGACATTCTGTTGTTGTGTGTACAGTACTGAGGTCTGTGTACTTATGGTGATTGTCAACAGTGTGTGTATTGTTAATATGTACCTTGGCCTTTGTACAGACTGTGGTAAATGTCATTGTTCTTGGTCCTGTTCTAGCTGATGTTACGTGCTGCTCTATTGTAGGTTACCCTATCACCTTACATGTTTGTAGGGTCAACACACACATGTCCCACACCACAGACAGGCATTGGATCACACTGTGTAGCAGCCCAGTATATGTAGGGTTAGTGTGTGAGTAGCACATATGAGGATGGTGTTGAACAGATAGTCCATACACCGTAATATTACACTAGCTTACCATATGTGGCTGTGGCTGTGTTCACATTGGTTGTGGTTATGCACTTTCACACATGTGTCTGTTACTCTGTGCTGTGGCATGCCTGTAGAGCCTGCTATATATGCAGGTACACGTGTATTCCCCCATAGGAAATGTAGGCCAGTGTTGAGCCAGTCTGGCTGTAGCCTGCACAGAGCTTTGTTATATGCCTAGCAGCTTACTTTACTTACCCAGTAAGATGTCATGTTCAGATACTTGCCAGGTGTACTGCTGTCAGGCCACCATAACAGTCATGTATGTCAGACAAAGCAGTGGGATGCTGTACAGATTTATGTCAATAACTAGTGGGTAGTATGTGGCCACGGCACCTCTGTACCAGTGGTTATTAAGTGTCAGGACAGACAGGGGTGTGTGAATGCATAACCTATGGGGGCAAATGTATACCAGTAGTTATGTGTTATACCCCTCTACATGGCTGTTAACATCCACATTGTCAGGCTTAGTCCACATGTCTTGCACTAAGGGGTGATTTGTATACCTCTGGACTGTCCAGAGTGTGTCAGACTGTCCACATATATTGGCCATATCTCTGCTGTAGTCCACAGGAGCATTACTTTGCTAGCAGTGGTACTGTACTATGATGTTCTTAGGATGTCTGTCAGTAGCCAATGGCACACATGTTAAAAGCAGATGCAACCTCCCATACACACCATGTCTGTGAAGACAATCCCTATTACAGTAGCAATAGTCTACAAATATACCTGCAATACATACCTGACATCCCCTTGCACTATGAAGTTGGGACTACTGGGGCTGAGGTAGGGCTCCACTCCATGTTCAGGACATATGGTGAACATATATGTATATATAATTATCTATATATCTATATAAATATATACACATATACATATCGACATACATAGATGGATCTTTATATATATATATATATATATATATATATATATATATATATATATATATACACATATACACACTCAGATATATACATATACAGAGCAATGTATGTGTACACATATAAAGATAGAGATACATATGCACATATACGTATGGATATCTACATATATATTGACAGCAGTAAGTATATCAGAATAGTATGCACATATAGTTATAGATATCTACATATATATTAACGTAACTAGGCATATCTATACACATAGGATGTGCATACATATATAGCTATGTATGCATATATATGTGTGTGTATATATATATATATATATATATATATATATATATATATATATATATACACACACATATCTATATAAACATTATGTATGTATATATATATATATATATATATATATATATATATACATATACGGGTTCATGTCATTTGACTGACAGTTCATTTGACTGACAGTTCATTTGGTCGACAGTTCATTTGATCGACAAGCATTTGCCCCCTTCCCCAATGTTGTGCGACCCTGGAGTTGATATATATAGTTAGGGGGGGTGGGGGGCACAGCCCCCCACATTAGGGGGTGTTGGGGGCGAAGCCCCCCACCTAAAATGCTTGTCGATCAAATGAACTGTCGACCAAATGAACTGTCAGTCAAATGACATGAACCCATATATACATACATACAAAAAGATGTACACATGGCCATATATATGTTGCACCATACAGATGTGTATACAGACATATGTATGAGTATGCATGTGTATGTACATGTAGACATATATAGACCTATTATATGTATATAACCATATTCCTGTCATGTGTAAACCTCACTGTTGTGTACACCCTTCCAAATGTATCTCACCGTATGTATCTACTATGTGTACATTATGATAAAACAATATATGCGATGCAACAATCATATTAATAACAAGGACTACACAATTTAGGAAGTAAAGGCAATTGTTCAATACTACTCAGTATGTGTATTGATAGCTATATTGGTAAAACAACAGCTGTCTTCACAGTGGTCATGGCGTAGTGGTTAAGTGTTGTGATTTTAGTGTACAGGGTCCTGGGTTCAAGACCTGCAAAGGCTGTTCATTTTGTTGCTGGGCAGAACAAGGGCTGTCAGATACAGAGTGGTTAAGGCAGCTTTGAGCAGCTTTAAGTGGGTTTGCATGAAGCTATGTGGTGCTAAGCTATGGGTAAATGTACTGGTGCTTACACAGTGCAGACTTCGCTTACCAGTGCGCAAATCAGCTCAGCTGCTATATTGCAGCAATGTTGATACTTGCCAAGCATGGCTTAACCCTGGTAACCAGGTCACACCACCCAGTCTGATAACATAGCAGAGAAATGACATCTGTAATAAGTGTATGTAATGCCATGTACAGTACATGCGCCTATGTGCTGTCATTACAGTAGCAAGGTGTGTGAGTGTCATGTGTGGGACACAGATGTATATGAGGCCTGTACAGCACTGTTATCCATGTGAATGTGTTACATACAGAGGTAGTAGCCCAGAGTATGTGCTGTCACACTGGCATGTAGTGTATCATGACAGTACTACTGTTGACAGTGCTTATCCAGGCAACAGCAAAGTGCTAAATGAAGTACTGACAAAAGGCACACCTGCAGGCATAGCTGGACACTGAGGCCTTCCTGTTGTATCCCTGGTGTGTGAGCTGTGTCACAGTATATACCTTTTACTGGGTAATTATCCATCATATGGAATGTAAGTGTAGAATACCGTCTATACAGCACATGTTAGTGAGAGCTTCTGATGTAGTTATGGCATACATATTGTTGTCAAATGTCTATCTGTCAACACACTCATCCTACTGCATAGCTACTTGCCAAGCTGATGACTGTCAGTCCCTGTACAGATGTGCAGATGGCAGGTATCCAGCTGGGATATGTACAGGCAACCTAAGCTTGATTGACATTGACATGTCTGCCCAGCTGTGTAAGAACTTGCACATATAGGAGATGTCACCCTGTACGCACCACATGCCACGGGTACCTCCACTAGACTACCACAGTCAACAGAACATGCTTGGGTACAGGTCTCCCTCACAGACACTAACCATGTGTTGTAATGCATGCTGCATACATGTCAATTTGATCACCTCAGTAGCTATGTGCAGGAGGCACCTGGTGGATTCACTGATGCATGTCATTCTCACCCTGAGGGTCACCACAGTAGTGGCAGGTGGCAGGATACCACTGTACACACAACCCCTACACAACCCATCTCCCCTTGGACAATAGCTAGGTACACAGCTATGACCACCTGCAGTGATGCACCCCTGTACTAACACATGTGTATGTGTGCATAACTGAGTATAGCAGTGTCTGTGTGTTAGCACATCTGTACTTGAGAATTCCATGAGGGCCTTCACAACCAACGCAACACCCATTGCCATAGTCAGTTGTGGCTGCTGCTGTATGGGACATTACATGTACCCTGTTAAGCTCCTCCCCATACCAGCTACATGAGCCTTGCAGTACCGGCACAACAGTGTTTTTCAAATGGGTTGATAGGCATGGGATACCCATTGTGTTCTGGCATGTGTGTGTAGTTGTGCATGTCCGTATATCTGTAGGGTACAGCATTCCAAGGCCACATACTTCTATTGCAATACCCATTGCCACACAGTAGTACAGACAGTGTTGTTGCTGCTGCCCATAGGTGAGGCATGACAGTGCAACACGCTACTACAAGTGTGGCATGTGCATTAGATGCATATCCCTGTAGTACCACTATTGGGGTATACTATGGGTTGTATCACAGTCGTGGACAATGTCTGATGGCGGGTATGACAGAGTGTCATCATGGGTTTCAGGGAGTACAATATCCACTGGGGGATGTGGGTGCTGTGTACACTGCCATTACACAAAGGTACACCCAGTAAATGTTCCATGTACCACTTTACGGTTACCACTGTCACCATCAACTATACCACGTACCTGATACCACAATACAAGCCAGTTATGCATGTGCTTTGTGCAGCCTACCTCTAACACACTGGATACACAGTCAAGTTAGTTAGAGATAGGCCCTGGTATCTCGGATGTTTGTCTGCCTGTTATGTGTCTGTTAATGTGTATATGAAGGCATGTCACACTACGTATTGTCCATATACACCCATTACATCCCCCATTAGCATATAGTACATGTTGGAATGTTCTGCATGTAACCTGGGACACACCTCACCCTAAACACTGTGTGGTGTGTGCAATGTAAGCCACACAATTCAGTATCACTACATAGCTAGGTAGGGGTCTAGTCCCAGTGTTGCCAAGTAACAATGTGCGTGTATGTGGAAGGGTCTACATCAGGTTGCAGGAGATATACGCCTCAGCAAGTCACCTGTCCATGTGGCACAGGCAATAAAATTTTTAGTAACCTGTGACGTGTTCAACTGTAACCCAGATATGTCACAGCCATGGTGTCACCACAGTGTCATACCCCATTGTGGAATATGACTGCAGACCATCCTCATGCTGACACATGTACACCTATAACAAAAATGGATAACATTATAGGGACCGCAATCAACCAATGTTACTAACAGCTATAATGCATCATTGCTGGATGGCTACACTACCTGACATACATGCATTACACTTTACTCCTTACATGTTGCACTGCAGTACTGTGGTACACTGTAGTACAGTCACCATGTGCATCATAAACATATTAGCCTGTCCCTGCATTGATGGTATGGATGACAGGGATGTGGCACAGGTATCATCATATGCACAGGGCATCCTTGTGCTGACACATGTACAACTACAACACAAATGGATACCATTATAGAGACCACAACCAACCAGTGTTACTAACAGCTATAATGCATCATTGCTGGATGGCTACACTACCTGCCATATATGCATTGCACTTTACTCCTTACAGCATGTTAAACTGCAGTAATGTGGTACACTGTAGTACAGTCACCATGTGCATCAGAACCATATTAGCCTGTCCCTGCATTGATGGTATGGATAACAGGGATGTGGCACAGGTATCATCATATGCACAGGGTGTGATGTTGGTTTGTCAGAGGCCGAGGGCGGGCCATAAATTTGACACCATGTGTGTGGGTGAGGGGTGTACTGTGGTGAGCTGGGCATGGTGCTGTGGTGTGTGTAGGTATGGGGTTGCCCTAGGTGTGTTTGTATAGTGTGTGGGTATGCATGCACACAGTTCTGCCATGCGGCTGCCCTACACAGGTGTTTATGGACAGCTGCAGACCATACCTGGCAGGGTGTGCAGTTCACTGCCTCTGGCCACGGACATATGGATTGTGCCTGCCAGGAGTTCCATGGGCATGTCTATGAACAGGCCTCAATGTGCTACTCTCACCTGCTGATGACAAATGTCTGCTGGTACCAGGCCCCTCCTGGGACTGGCCAGGACCACGTGCATGTGGCCTGCTGTGGTGTGGTGTGGACAGCACCCCCTCGCACTGTGGGGCTGGTACTACTATGGGAGCCCTTTGGTATTCTAGCATGTCCATGTTGACTGCCAGATGTTGGCATTGCTGGCATACATCCACGCGGCTGTTGCCGCACTCCCACCACACGTTCAAGCATGGACAGATCATGGTCGATGAGGGCCATCATCTCACCAAACCATCTATCCATGAACTCAGTTAACACATGGATGGCACCAGCCAGTTCACGGGCGGTGTCACTTACAGATGCGAGAGCAGTCCTCTGCAGCCTCAGGCCATCTGGTGTAATGTTCTATACATGCCTGCACCTCCATGACAGACTGAAGCATGTGCCTGCTGGTACCAGCAATGCTGCCTCTGCTAGGTGCATGATGTCCAGTGACCCTACCATGAGCACTCTGGGACATCTGCCTATGTGGTGTCCTGCTGGACATCTGGCTGTGACTGGACACAGTAGGCAAGGTTACCACACTTTCCTGTGCACTGCCACCAAATGCCAGCTGTCCCTCTGCTATGACCACTGCTGATGGAGTATGTATAGGCACTGAAACTGTGTGCGGGGTTGGGGTGGCTTAAAGGGGATGTCAAATGTTGGTGCAGTGTCAGTCCCTGACAACCCCACCTGTGCCTCAACAGTACCATCATCATCTTCGATGTCTGTATGGACACCAACATCAGACTGCATGCAGGAGGGACCCTGACCCACCTCGCCACCTGTTGGGGGAAAAAAATAAATGCACTTTAAAACCTGTACAGCATTACCTAACAGTACACATACACACACACACACACACACACACACACACACACACACACACACACACACACACACACACACACACACACACAAAACTCCATAATCCCTACCTGCCCATGGCTTTACAGACATTCCCACATATATGTCCATGTGGTACCCCATCCTGCATCACACTTGTTAACATACACACATTGATACCACTCATTAACATATCAGTCCTCTAAATGCCTACACAAGTCAACACAAGCCTTGTTACTACTTTACCTGCCTGACCTGTGTGCAGTGGTTTTACATGGCTTCATTGCTGTCATTTGGTATGCACCCTGTGTATGTCTAGACATCATGAGCATGGCCCCTATATGTGTGGGCTACTATGTTCTATCCATAATATCATGCACTGGTGTGTTATGTGTATGTAATACTCAGTACATGCCAGATATGCTGCTCATTCAGCCTATCATGTGATAAGTGTAATATTTGGATACACTCCCTGGTGTTGACTAGTACTTCCCCATGCATCTGTAGTGCTGCATACATGGGTTGTAGGTGACATCTCTGCTGAATGTGGTATTAAGGGTGTACCTGGTTTCTACCTTCCTTCTTTATGCCTGTTCCATGCTACAGACCATATTATACTATCGGCTGTCCTGTGATTACATACATGACAGGTATTTCTGGTGTCTAATGTATCTGGTGTCTAATGTGGCAGTCCATGTACATGTACAGCATGATCCCAGAGGAAGGTACTGCTGTATGAACACCCCACAATCACACATGTGCATACATGGCCAGCCACACACACACACACACACACACACACACACACACACACACACACACATGCACACAAGCACACAAGCATCCTACATGCACCAACCTCTCTCCACTTCACCAGAGTGACCCTACAGACAAACTAACTACCCACCAGGATGCACACACACACACACACACACACACACACACACACACACACACACACACACACACACACACATACAGGTGAGGTTGTACAATGATAGTACATGCAGTCCTTCTATTACTCCTCTGTCAACATGCATAACATATGGTACCCGACAGCATGCAATGCAGCTACAGTCAATCCATGCTGGCAACTGTATAGGTGTGTGATGCATGTGCTGTGTCACTAGGTGAAGCCCCTTCCCCTGAATACCACTGCACCCATGAACACGGTATTTCTGTGCACCTATTCTGCACCCTGCCATGTACTGTGCACCACACCTCACAGGTTTACAGCCCATTGCTGAATGTCTACTACTGTTCCGGTTACATCAGCTTTAATGCTCACAGCCCCTATGTTTTCCAGCAATACATACCTGGTATGATATGTGGACAGATGTCATTTGTGAATGCCTGATGTCTGATGCACACCCCTCAACATCAGTGGACCATGTATGACCAATCAAATACTCTTACACTGACAACTATAAGGGCATACCATGGCTATGGGGGGGTGTACACACCTTTAGTGATATGATGCACCCATCCCTGATCTGCCATGGGACCAAATCACCACATATCTTAGCAGTACATGAGCCTGATATGTGACATATATCCTGTGCTTTCACATGCAATGTCTACAGAATGTGTTAGGTGTGCAGATGGTGACCATGATGCAAACACACCATGTGGGCATATGTGTGCACATCCTTCTCATGAAGGTTTGTCGCACCTCTTGTTGTGTGTACTATAGCAATCACTACTCCTGGCAGGGGTATACAACAAAATATATCTATGACATCAGATATGCATGATCTACCTGTACCAATGCAGATGTATACGCAACAGTGGTCTACAGATGTGCCCTGTGGCCTTACCTGCATGCTCCTTGGCTGGTGTGTGGGTGGCACCCACCTCCACAAAGGTGTCTGGTGGTCGGTGTGTGTCCAAATGGGCAGGTGCCATGAGGCTGGCCAGGAGCTCCTCCACATGTGTCAGGGGGGATGGATGGCATGGCCCCCCCTGTGGTGAGGTAATCCCCCCAGACTGCAGCAGCACGCCGATGGGCATTGAGAAGCAGGTCAGAACAATGATGCCAGACCTGATCATACTTGCGGTTGTGCAGTCCAACATCATTGACTCTGTGGACTAGGTCGTTCCACAGGGTGGTCCGCTCCTGCTGCTCATGGGGGCTAGGCCAAACAGGACAGGGTAGTGCTAGATTAAATAGGTTAGCACTACTTCATTTTCAGCAGATGAATACGATGGGAGCTGTGCATGTGACATCTTGCCTGAAAGACAAACAGATGAAACAGTTCTGAGCAACTCATACAGCAAGGTTACCACAGTTCTTAAGACAAATCTCTGTCACCCCCTAAAATATCGCGACAACAAACTGTACATACAACTCATTAGGTATGGCTACAGCTTGCCTACCAGTGGGACAGATATTGTATTGTACCACATTTTGTGCTATGTGTTTGTAGCCATGTTCCCTGTGTGGACACTATCATTGCTGGCCTGTTACAGACTATTCACCTGTGTGCCATTGTCAGGGCCACTATGGTTCCATATATGCCTGTGGTATGGCTGCTTTGTGATTGCTGCACATCTGACATTCTGTGTTATTGGGGACATCTATGCATACTGTTGGACATGTTCTGGGATTGTGTAGACTATTACTACCAACATATGTTCTATAACAGTGACAGTATATGTACTATTGCCTAGCAGAACCACCTCTCCAAACCCATCTGCCCATGTTACCCAGCCACATCACATGTGTGTCCCACCCTGGGACCTCCTCATATACTGGTCCAGCAATACCATCAGGTGGAACCAACCCAGGGGGTGTTGTACCCCCCGGGGGCACACACAGACATGTTCCTGTCCCCTGAGGTCACGTCCAGGGTCTGTTCCATAACAGGCTCCACAGACACATGTGGGATGTGCTACATCACTCTGAGGCACCCAGTACACATTCACAGGGCCGACATGCTCCTCCTGCTCAGCCTCCAGGCCAGGAACCTTCAGGAAGTGGACTGCTGTTGTGAGTAGCAGTGGGTGGGAGGCTTGTTCCCATTGTGTCCATATTGGGGCACATGGGGCATCCGCATCACAGAACACACACACACCATCCAGGGTGTTTAACCACCACATGTGTCACATACCACCCCTGTAGACTGTCCTCTATATCTATCAACCCTGACCACCTCCATAACTATACCTGTCACACTTTCACATATTGCCATTCCATACTTCACAAACAAGGGCAATGTAGTCCCAACAAGGGGTTCACATGTGACATACCCATCCATGTTGCACACAATGACAGCTGTAGATATCTGTGTGTATTGCTATGTGCGCTGTTTCCTCGCACATAGCATGCAGCACTGTGGTAGTAACATAGGGGACATGTATTTACATACATATATGTTTGTGTGTGTGTGTGTGTGTGTGTGTGTGTTTGTATATATGTAGACATGTGCATATAGGTATATATCTATATATGTGTAGATATATGTGATGTATATATGTGCTCATACATATGTCTACACATGGGTATCTATATGTATATTTGTGGGCATACATGTGTGTGTGTGTGTGTGTGTGTGTGTGTGTGTGTGTGTGTGTGTGTGTGTGTGTGTGTGTGTATATATATATATATATATATATATATATATATACATGTATATATATATATATATATATATATATATATATATATATATATATAAATATATAGATATATTATATATATGTATATATGTACACAAATTCATACCTATATGTGGGGGGGTACATTCTGACATCAGGTCCACAATCTTACAACACCTTCCTGCACTTCTGCACTGATCTGCCTTGCTACAACACAGACAGGTGCCACATATGGACACAGCCTGACATTAGGTGGGTATATATAGGGCCAGATTGCAGGTAACCCTATTACACACCTATGGCATTCCTGCATGCTACAATACAGATTAACCTGAGTATTCTGCAAGGGGTGGGCTGTGGATCCCACGTGTCCATCATAATGGCATTACTTCCACCACCAGCTATTGGCTACATAATATACATACTTCCCATTGCCCAAAACACACTATGATGGCTTACATCTTATCAGTCAGTGCTGTTCTGCATGGTTGAGGGGTATGGCCCACTACCCACAGGGATGGACTCTATTGTCTTTAGCAGTTGTTCAGCTGAACATCATTACAAAAACACCTGAAGGTACACGTAAAGCATTCCACATCATTTATCTCATTATTATCGACCAAGTACAATGGTCAATTACATACATATATACTTCACATACCTGTTCTGGGACTGCAGACTCTTCTAGAGTGTTTGGTATTTTGTTTTTTCCTTATATGCGCGCACTCTCTTTCTCTGTCTGTCTCTCTCTCTCTCTCTCTCTCAGTCTCTCTCCAGTAAATGGAATGAGCTGCTTTGCATAGATTGCAGCATGGAATTTGTAGGTGATGCACATGATCAGGTGATGCCCTCTACACCACTCAGTGTCCTCCACTTGCTACCTGCATGCAGCATGCTGTGTAGTACTTCTAATTACTACTGTCATGGCAACCAACTACTATAAATCCCTGCATCATGTGGGCATGGTACCTTTACCATTCCTGTATGATGGACATCCTTCCTGTGTGTGGACATCAGTGTTACAGACAGCAGGTAGCAATACCTCTTACAGGAGAACCTGCACACTCAGGCCAGCTACATATTTGTAGGAGGTTCAAGAACTACAGACAGAGTGTGAGTAGATTTTTTGTATGCATTGTATAGCACTGGTGTTACATGGTTTGTGTGTACATACTAGTTTAACTTGGAATGCAGTTTGTCTGCATAGCTCTCAACTGTGGGCCTATCCTCTTGACAACCAGAGGTGTGCCTGTTATGTTTTGTCTGTCCACCACACAGGTCTTGTGTCAGATATATCATTGTCAGTGTGCGTGTTGAGTGCTATCAGTACATGGCTACATCCATTTCTGTTTCTAACTTCATATTCCTGACTAAGGGTATGTTGCAGACTATCCTGTAACACCAGTGACTTGCTTAGTGTATGATAACAGTTTTACACATATGGGCCTGTGTTCCAACCTCTGTCCTCCACTTACATACCAGGATTTGCACATATGACATGCTGTCAGGGGTTGTTCTGTAGTGGGCTGTGAGTATGTCATGCTGCCATTCCTGCCATCAGTCCACTGCTGTTGTGTCTCCCACATATACTGTGGGGTTGGGGCCATATATGTGTGGGATTCACCTACACAATACATGTGTGCCCTTATGCACTCCAGAGGCCAGTGTATGTAACAGTGGTATATGGCCCTGTATTACTGAGTCTGAGGGGGATGCACCATAACTAACCTAGGCTGTTACAACATGTGGGGGTATCAGGGGTAAGCTGCCTTAAGGTATCTGGATGTACATTACCATTCAATCCACCTTAGGTAAATGCAGGCCTACTGACTCCCGCCATACAGACTGTTCTGTTTGTCAGTGTGATTGTGATGGTGTCAGTTATACCTTGTTATGTAACAGTTACATCCCATTGTGTCAGCTGAGGTCTTTACCCCCTAGGGATGGTGTACAGAGTGTAGATAGAAGCTGCTGAACTACACCTCTGCATTACTTACTGTTGATTGTTTAATATCCTGTGGCTCAGTCTGGCTTTACTATTGTACTACTTGAAGGCCTCGGCCTGGACAGCTACATATGTAAATCTTTCCAGACTACTGCATTAGTATAACAGTTTCACTGTTGTATTACTCTGTTTATATGGATGTCAGTGTCTAAACAGCTATATGACATGGCATATACAACTGTAATAGTACACAAATAAAGCTATCCCAAGTATGCAAACCTGTGTGTGGTGATATATCCTTTGACCTCCCTGTGGGTACATGTTGCAGGCAATGATTGTCATTTGTATGGGTGGCCCATACAGTGTCCAGTTAGTAAGGTGTTAACTGTAGGCATAGTGGCTCGGAAGATTGACAATCACATCACCGACACCAGAAGACCAACGAAGCAAATAACCGACAACTTGTTATCCCAATAGCGAAAACGCCGACATGGGAAACGTGTGAGCGCGACTCGGTAAGTATGCGATAGTGAGGGATTTAGGGTTAGGGTGTGGGTAAGGTGAGTGTGCGATAGTGAGGGACTTAGGGTTAAGGTGCGGGTAAGGTAAGTGTGTGATAGTGGGGATTTAGGGTAGGGTGCGGGTAAGGTGTGTGTGCGATAGTGAGAGATTTAGGGTTAGGGTGTGTGTAAGGTAAGCGTGCGATAGTGAGGGACTTAGGGTTAGGGTGCGGGTAAGGTAAGTGTGTGATAGTGAGAGACTTGAGGGTTTGGGGCGGATTAAGTGAGTTAGGGGTAGGATGCGGGTAAGGTAAGTGTGCGATAGTGACGGACCTTAGGGTTAGGGTTTGGGTTAAGGTTAGTGCATAGATAGTTGTGTGTAAGGTGTAGTGTAGGTTTTTAGGTTGCTGGTGTGCTTGTGGTGTGTGTGTGTTGTGTGGAACAGTGAACATTTTGTTTTATTAACTGTTGGAATTGTGGTTTGTCGGGTATGTGAACTTTCGTGTTTTTGTGGTTTCGTTCTTGTGGTCTCGTCATTCTAAAATGTCGATCTTGTGAAGTGTCAAGCTTGTAAGGTATATATATATATATATATATATATATATATATATATATATATCTATATATATATATATATATATGTATCGGCATATATGTGTCTGTGTATATGTATCCTAGGGATGTTGATTGCTTCCACATTGTACATTCGCTATGGGAGCCAGACTGTACTCCATGATATGTTACTGATACCAGCCTGACATCATACAGGTGGGATGGAGTACTGTTAACTTCTTGTGCCCATGTCATGTCAGGCCCTCGTTATGGGATCTGCAACAGTTGGTAGTGTATTGCAGGGCAGACGTGTTTGGCAGTGGGGGGGGGTAATACCTATTTGTAGAAGACGTATCTTGTTTAAGGCCTCTCAACCTCATGAACGGTGCATGTGGACATATATGTTTTTGTTATGTTCCCATTTTTATCTATAGATGTATGTCTATAGATATATATATATATATATATATATATATATATATATATAGATATATGCTTACATATATATAAATTGCTGTGTGTGTGTGTGTGTGTGTGTGTGTGTATATATATATATATATATATATATATATATATATATATATGTATATATATAGATGTAGACATATATATCTATAGATGTATGCATATGTATGTATATATGTTTATATATATATATATATATATATATATATATATATATATATATATATATAATGTATATGTATATATATATATATATATATATATATATATGTGTGTGTGTGTATATATATATATATATATATATATATATATATATATATGTGTGTGTGTGTGTGTGTGTTTGTGTGTGTGTATATATATATATATATATATATATATATATATATATATATATATATATATATGTTTATTTTATTTAATTTTACATTTGTTTACCGGGATAGTCCGACTGGATATATGTCCATTTTCAGCAGAAGCCCAGGGAGAAAACCTCCACATTTACAAACTTGCATAGATTACACAGAAGTTAGCAAACAATTATAAAAGTGATTACATACAATGAGTTAGTAGTGTTCCCTAGTAGGGACTCACAATTCTCATGGACAGACAATTAAAAGTAAGAGACATCAGATTGGAAGCAGAGCTTGGTGATGTAGTTACTAGTTATGATAATTGCAGAATATGCTTTTAGTTTATAACTTAATCAGGGTTGGTACATGGGCATAGCCAATTCACTTTGACATACTGTTTGAGGTTTTTTTTTTGAAGAGACTTTTGGAGGATTGTATTGTATGTGTGTATGTATATATATATATATATATATATATATATATATATGTGTGTGTGTGTGTGTGTGTGTGTGTGTATATTTCTATATATAGATCTATATCTACATATACAGATATGTTATATCTATTTAGATATTAATATATATATATATATATATATATACACACACACACACACACACACACACACACACACACACACACATACATCTACATGTTGAAATACATTCCCTGTACTGTTGAATGACTGGGCTGGATGATATGTTTGTGAAAACATCAGGGTTATGTATATCTAACATGGCTTAGTAGTAAATCCCTTTGACTATGGTATGCAGGGTCCTGGGTTCAAGCCTTGCAGAGGCTGTTTATTTTGTTGCTGGGCAGAACAAGAGCTGTTGGATACAGAGTGATTAAGGTACTTTTAAGCAATTGTAGGTGGATTTGTGTGAAGGCAAGCACTGCTAACTTCCGGTTACAGTTTCTTATACTCGGTTAGCTTTTCAATTGCTTAACCTGTGTAGGCATTGCTTATCCCCACGCAAACAAGCTTAAACCCACTTACTGCTGCTTAAAAGTGCTTACTTCCGCTTACCCCCATGCTAATTTCTTTAAATGAAAAGAAAAAAGGGTTGATAGGAAAGTGGTGAAAAAGGGGCACAAAGAGGGAAAGACAGTAGGGAAAATAGCCAGGGATGTACAGGAAGGGTGTAGGTCCATAGCTGCCCATTTCTTCTACAGCAACAGCTGTGTATATACACTGAATTTGGAAGTATATTTGGACACTCACACCCCTGAGAGAGAGGTGAGGACAACAATAATATGTTGTGATGCCAATTAGACCAGATTACATGTGTCCAGTGGACACTTGTGCGAAATGGACAGCTATGTATGGGGCAAGATTTTTTTTTTGGGAACAGATTGCCCTTTTTTTCAGGTGAGAGTGGAATGTTGGGGAGGGATAGTAGGTATATTTGGGGAGGTAGGTTGGGTAGGTTAAAAGACAAGGCAAACAAGAAGCATACAGGGGCAGTATATGACATATGTGTAGGGTAGACTCAATGATGAGGAGGGGTGTTGGAAAATTAGAAGCCCATGACCCCCTTAGTGGAAACAGTGGGACTGAATTCCCCACCCAAGGGGAGTTACCACTGTACCTTCACAGCCCCAAAGGTGGCTGTGCTGTGGGCTGAGTCAGAGAGCCAGACCGACCATCTAGTCATGACACATGGCCCTCGAGCTGGCGTAGAAGATCTCCAAACTGCTGATGGAGCTCACTACACACCATGACCCGGACCTGGTGACGGGTAACAGGTTCCTGTCTGTGCCCACTTCCAGTGGGGGTGAGTCCCATCTCCTGAGGTGGTTCCACCTAAAGGTGGTGCAGGACCAACGGATGAGGAGGTCCCGGGTTGGGCCCCAGATGTGCTGGTGCCTGGTGCCATGGCCAGCTGAGGTGGGACAGGTGGGTCTGCTGGGACCCGCATTCCCATACGTGCTATGATGTTTATGGTGTATCAACATGTGTGGGTCAGTAATAGTCAATACATTCCAGGGTTAGGTATAACAGCATGCATAAATAATCCCATTAATCCAGACACCAGATATGGAACAGTTGCATAGCAAACGGAGCATATGCATCCAGGTACATTGATGGCACCATGCCACCAATGTTGGAGTATTTCAATATAGCACATGCATGGAAACAGATTTAAATAATTATCAACCAATAGGACATATGTCCCAACAGAACAGTGCAGTCATTACATACCAGTTGAGGTGGTTATGTAGTTTATTGTTAGAGATATGGTGGGGGGAGAGAAAGATGTCAATTAACAACTGATATATTCCTGTAGTCCACATTACTTTCCTAGTCTGTGCTGTTATCTGTACCTTACAAGCATTACTACTGTACCCTATAGCCTTAGTTTGGACAGCGATATGGCTGTCATCATCATTATACATGAACTAGTTTTACCTGCAATATACACCTCTTACCTGGTATACCTGTGGAGGATATGTTTGTTAACATTAACTAACTGTTTCTACACATACTCCCAGATTCCAGGTTGATGTTGTGCACATAGCTGTCCATCTCTTTCTGCACAGGCTCTGGCCATGTCTTGTCCACATGCAGGTGAACTGGGACATATCTAGACTATACCCTCTTCAACCTTTAGTGACTTACCACACTCTTATACAGGCTTTCCTACACAGTAATATTATGTAGCACAGTGTGGATGACAGTGATCAGTGATACCTTATTATTCAGAGCAACTGCAACACTCACAATTCCATACAAAACCAGAGTAAACAGTACCAGTACAGTGTATCAAGGTTTTTATTTCTCGGAACAGTGTTCGTATCCGATGTACCTGTGGGAGCAATGTTTGTTAGCACTACCTGAATGTTGCCACACAAAGTACCAGATTACACATTAGTATTATGACTGCGGTGGTGGTGCTGCGGTAGCGTTGTCACCTCACAGCAAGACGTTGTGCCGTTTGATTCTCAGGTAGAGCGTCTTCTGTCTGGAGACATGCGTGAATGGGTGTACCTTCGTTGAAAAGGTTGTGCGTCAGGGCTGGCAAACTCGGCACATAAAAAATCTACTGCCAATCATTAGCGGACTGGAGTTCCACTGTGGCGACCCCTAACCGGGAAAAAGCCGAAAGACACAAACAAACAAATTATGTACATAAATCTCACTCTGTTACTGTGCACACTCTGGTTACAGCTTGACAACATGGCAGTGTAGATAGGACATACTTGGCTTATTACTCTCATAAAAGTTTTGGGAGTTGTTAGAGTGACAGGTTTGTTCTCATAGATGTGTGACAATCAGTTGTATTCCCTGTTTGCTGCCTAAACATCTGGGATCATCCCACGGACTTCCCAGGGGGACAGGGTGACAGGCAGCAGATATGGGCCCATATACTAGATGTTCTGGTCTTATCTGTACAGTTGTGGGGTATGATTCTGTATGCAGCCTACTTCCACTCCCAGGATTCAGACAACTTAGACACTGTCCATCAGAGTTGTGTGTGCTATATAGATATTGCTGTATATCTCCTATCTGCTTTCTATCTTATAATTCTCCTGTGGTTTTGCATTCTGACCTTGTATTACAACACTCTTATATGGGATTTCCTAGACAGTTATATTTTGTAGGACAGTTTGGGCAACAGTGAGGAGTAATACCTTATTATTCAGAGCAACTGCATCAGTCACAATGCCATACAATACCAAAATAAACAGTACCAGTACAGGGTATCATTCTTGTATTTCTGGGCACAGTGTTGGTATCTGACAGACCTATGGGAGAAATGTTTGTTAGCACTACCTGAATGTTGCCACACACAGTACCAGATTCCACATTACCATTATGCACATATATCTCACTCTGTTACTGTACACACTGTGGCCACAGCGTGACAACATGGGGGTGTAAACGGGACATGGAAAATTACTCTCATAAGGTTTTGGGAAGTTGCTAGTGTGCCAGCTTTGTTCTCATGGATGTATGTCAATCAGTTCATAGGTTCATACTAGGCTATCTGCCCTAGGGCATTTATAAGCCTAGCCAGAGTGTGTTTGGCTTTCGCCACCCATTTTAAATGAATTTTGCTTTGCCCTTTTTCGAGGTTAGTATACTGTGCCTCTGTCTAACAGTGACACAGAAGTCATACCCGGGGTAAACCTATGATCTCCCATCCACTCATCAAGATTCCTCTTGAAGAGAGTCAAAGAGGGACTCTGCCTAACCTGGACTGGGATTTTATTCCAGAGTGAAGGGAGCCTCTGGGTTATGAATCTGTCCCTCCAGCATGTCCTATTTATTTCAGTGCTGAGGTTCAAGTCTCTTGAGCACGTAGCTCGATGAGATTTGGATTTTCTGAGGTGAAGCATGTCCATTAATTCCAGGCTGGACATGGCTTTATACGTCAGGCACAGATCGCCTCTGAGCAGGCGGTATGCCACTGAATAGAGCTGGAGTTTCTTTAACCGGGCAGCATATGGCATCTGTTTGAGCCCTTTGATCCTCTTGGTGAGGTACTTTTGGGGTCTTTCCAGTTGCTGCAGGTGTCTGGTAAGGTACATCCCAAAAGGGGCATTGTACTCAATTATGGGCCTGATGAGGGATGAGTAAAGAGGCACGATGACCTCCCCTGATCTAGATGTGAATCCCTTCATGATTAGGTGGGCTATATAAAATGTTTTTCTAACCACTCTGGCCACGTGGTTGTCAAATGAGAGATTGCCATCAACTTGGGTCCCCAGGTCCCTAATTACTTCTTCCGTACTTAATGGATTACCAGCTATGTGGTAATTTGTGGGCACTTTGTTTTTGCCAAAGGGGGTGACTATACACTTTTTGGAGTTTAGCTTGAGGCCATGGCTCTGGCACCAGTTGTCTGTTTCTATGAGGACCTTTTGGAGGATGCTTGTGTCGGCTGGAGATTCGATTATGTCACCCAGTTTGCAGTCATCTGTGAACTTGGTCAGCCACAGTCCTTCCGTATTGGCCTGTACCTCCGAGAAATATGTACCGAACAAGAGCGGTCCCAAGACTGAGCCTTGTGGGACACCACTTGTAACTGGTTTGGAGTCTACAATGGCTCCAGCAATTCTAACCATGTGGGTTCTGTCCTTGAGCCAGTTTGCAACCCATCTAGTGACATAGGGGTTTATATTTAAGCTGGTGAGCTTATCTACAATACCCAAGTCGGGTATTCTATTGAAGGCTTTTGCGAGGTCCAGGTAGGCTGTGTGGACCACCTTCCCCTCGTCAATGGCCTTGGTGACTGTTTCAAAGAAATCGACCAGGTTTAAGAGGCAGGATCTGCCCTTAACAAAGCTGAACTGGGTAGGATCCAGTGTCTGTAGGTCCCCAATATCTTTATTTATGAGGTCCATGATGATCCTTTCCATAGCTTTGCAGATCAAGCTAGTCAGGCTTAAGGGGCGATAGTTTCCAGGATCTGTTGAGGCACCACCTTTGTGGAGAGGGACCACTGTTGCTGTACGCTACTCTTTGGGTACATATCCTCTAGTAAGGCTGAGATTGAACAGTAGTTTTATGTTTGGGTTTAGCTCTTCTTGGAGTTCATGTAAGACGCAGCCTGGGACACCATCTGGTCCTATTGATGCTGTGTTTTTTGCTTTGGAAAGGGCAGCTCTTACCTGAGCATCTGAGATGTCGGGGGGGGCAGCACACCGCTGGGACAGATATTTGCCCTTTTGGTGGGGAGGGGGTGAGAAGTTTGCGCTGAACGTGTCAGCTAGGATGTTGGCAATGTCTGTGGGTTCAGTGTATTTTTTGTCATTTTGGAGTAATTCTGAGCATATCTGGGAATTCCCACCCAGGTTCCTGACATAACTAAAGAAAGCCTTGTGATTATCCTTAGTTCCTGTGCAATTTTTCTTTCTAAGCTGGCCTTAGGCGATTTTATGAGTGCCCGAGTTTTTTGCTAATACTGATCAGAGATGCCTTCCCTTTTTGGGATTTTGCTCTATCATGTAGTAGCTTCCTCCTTCTGTTGTATAGTTTGTTTATGGCTGGGGTCCACCAGACAGGACGTCTGCCTTTGGAGGACTGGGTCTTCATTTTATATGGGATTGCATGATCCATGCATTCCTGAAGGTGTGTAGAATGCGTTTATAAAGGATTCTGCGGTCTGGGCTGTATTTTCCACAGACTCGGGGGCTTTGAAGGATTCCACCTCGGTTTTGAGGAGTGTGAAATTTGCTTTAGAGAAGTTTTTCACTGTGGTTTTCTGGGCAGGGGGTGGGGTTGGGATGTGAATATCCAGTGAGATTAGTTTATGGTCTGATCTTACCAGTGAGGGATACACTTCTGGTCTGGAGCATAGTGTCCCCATGTTGGTGATGATCAGGTCCAGTATGTTTTCCCCTCTTGTGGGAGTGGTAACAAGTTGTTCCATAGCATTTGAGTTTATAAATTCTAGGAACCTTTGGGCTAGGGTGTTGGAGCTAGAGTAATGCTCCCAGTCTATGTTTGGGTAGTTGAAGTCACCCAATATAATGGTGTTTGGAGAGACATTCATATTTTCCAGTGTTCTCAGGAAGGCCGAGTGGGGTTCCTGGGTTTGGAGGGTGGTCTGTAGCAGGCTATAAACTGGAAGGCAGTTTTACCCACTGTTAGTTGCACATGGATAGTCTCTGATGCTTCATGCTGTGCCACCAACCTGGAGGTGTGGGTATCTTTGATGAATATTGATACTCCCCCTCCTTTTGTGGTTCGGTCCAAGTTTTGGGGCCAAAAAGCATGGTATGAGGTATAACCTGGTAGTGCTGGGGTGCTCTCGGGAGCCTTGAACCAGGTTTCTGTTACTGCACAGATATCAATGTTCTCCATACTAAGGAGAGTTTTGAGTGCATGCATCCTGAGGTTTAGACATCTGGCGTTGAGTAGCATTACTCTTAGTTTCTTATCCCTTGTGATACCTATGGAGGTGGGTTTGTCTTTTGAGCCTTGCCTAAAAAAGACACTATGGGGGTGGCAAGAGACTTTGCCAATATCCGAAAGCCCAGGGGTGATAGGTGCAAGCTGTCCATAGCGAAGCATTGTGGCTTGTCGAGCATGTCATCCCAGGCTGAAAGGCATTGGATCCCCTTTGAATGACACCAATACTTAAGCCAATTGTTGAAATTGATCATCTTGTCTTCATATTGTGGCATCATTCTTGGTGAGGGTAAGATGCTACTCAAGGTCAGGGTCATACCGGCCTGGGCTACATGCTCAGAGAGCTCCTCTATGTCTCTTTTCATGTAGTCCAGGGAGGTATGTCTCAGGTCATTCACACCAGCATGGACAATGACTGAGTCATATTTGTACTTGCCTTGGAGTGACCTGAGTGCTTGTGTTTTATGTGGCGGATCCTAGCACCCAACAGGCAGCTCACCATGACCTTCTCCTTGTTCAGCCTGGTGAGTGGGACGTCAGTGTGCCTGATGATAAAGTCACCTATTACAAGTGTATCAGGTGTGTTTAGCCTTAAGAGGTGTGACTGTTCGGCACACTGGCTTTGAGAGCTATGTGTTGCACATGTTTTGTTTTTGGGTAGCGGTTGCTTGGGTGTCTGCTTTGGAGGTCTCTGCTGCTTAGGCAGATTTTTATTGAGATCCTCCGAGTATGTTTTTGTGTGTTTATGTGTTTGGTTTGCTGTTGTGGTAGGTCTATGTGAGACTGGAATTGTAGTGAGTGTGGTTTCCTTCTCCTCCTGACTGGTTACACCAGTACTGAGTTGAAAGAGTTTAGCCTCCAGTTTGGCTATATAGTTGCATCTCTCACATGTGTTGGAATTTGTTGAGAGGAGGAGAGGGTTGTCTGTGTACATGAGGCAGTTGTAACATTGCCTCATGATTCCCAGATTCACCAGCTGGACCAGAGAGGAGATTGACAACTGACCTTTGGACATGCTAGAATAGTACTGGGAATTCCTTTATAATTGAAAAAAAAGGGCCAATGGGGAACAAGGCACTCAAGGGGAGTTTGTGAGGGTGTAGTGCTTTTAATTTTTTAGTGCTGACTTATATAATTGCTTTAGTGAGCAAGTGCCAGGCTTTAGAATAGTAATAGGGTGTTTATTATGAGAACTATATCAGTTCTAAGGGAAAAAGTGAAGAGCAGACTTTATGGAGCCGAGAATGGTTTAAACCCAATTAAGCGGTGCTGCCTGATGCTGCGCTATGTGCAAAATCGCGCAAAGCCACACTAAAGCGGGTTTTATACAGGGGGACTTGAAAGAGCTAGAAATTGGCCCAAAGCAGCCAATAGACTACCATATTCTTGTGCTGGGAACACTCCTCCAGGGATAGATAGGCTGCTCCAAGCTCTCCACTGCCACTGATGAACAAAGAAGCCTCCCTTTATCCAAGAAAGGAAATGGGCAACACAGGAACTTTCCAAAAGTCCAGAATACAGCAAAGTCTGTATTTGGACTACTCTAGGTCACGAAAGATGGGAAACAAGGATTTTTTTTGTTTTTTTTTTCTTTTTTTGCAACAAACAGCAGGAAAATGCAATAAATATGTAACACAGGCTAGCGCACTTGAGTGTGTAGCCTCAACAGGTAAATGCAACAAAAAGGACAAACTTTAAAAGTGCAGGTGAAAAGACAACTTTAAACAGTTTAAAACAGTTCAAGAAGCAGAAATACTTGCAATTTAGCTAGATTGGACAGTTGCCCAGGTAGTAGCAGGAAAAAAAACACTTTTATCAGGTTGGCAATTGCTCTTTTAGCCTCTCTGCTGCTAGCACCACTCTGCAGGACCACGAGGAGCTTGGCTGAGTAGTAACAAGTGCAAACAATGAGCCAAAGGGGGTTTTATACAGGGGGACTTGAAAGAGCTAGAAATTGGCCCAAAACGGCCAATAGACTACCAGATTCTTGTGCTGGGAACACTCCTCCAGGGATAGATAGGATGCTTCAAGCTCCCCACTGCCACTGGTGAACAAAGAAGCCTCCCTTTATCCAAGAAAGGAAATAGGCAACACAGGAACGTTCCAAAAGTCCAGAATACAGCAAAGCCTGCATTTGGACTACTCTAGGTCAGGAAAGATGGGAAACAAGGATCATTTTTTTGTTTTTTTTTCTTTTTTTGCAACAAACAGCAGGAAAATGCAATAAATATGTAACACAGGCTAGCGCACTTGAGTGTGTAGCCTCAACAGGTAAATGTAACAAACAGGACAAACTTTCAAAGTGCAGGTGCAAAAACAACTTTAAACAGTTTAAAACAGTTCAAGAAGCAGAAATACTTGCAGTTTAGCTAGACTGGACAGTCGCCCAGGTAGTAGCAGGAAAAAAAAACACTTATCAGGTTAGCAGTCACTCTTTTAGCCTCTCTGCTGCTAGCACCACTCTGCAGGACCATGAGGGGCTTGACTGAGTAGTTAGAAGCGCAAAAACTGCGTTGTATTTCCTGTTTGCTGCCTATACGTCTGGGATCATCCCACTGATTTCCCAGGCAGACAGGTTAACAGGGAGCAGATATGGGCCACTTTACTGGACATTCTGGACATATCTGTACAGTTGTGGGGTATGATTCTGTATGCAGACTACTACCACTGCCAGGATTCGAACCATGGTTATTTGTGCTAAAAATACAACAGTTCACATCTCAGTTGCATGTGCTATTCGGATTTTGTTGTCTGCCTTTTCACTGTTTTCTGTCTATGTGTCTCTCAGTTGTACTAAATGGCCTCTGGGGATTACACCAGTCATATACAGGCATTCCTACACATTCTATTTATGGTGCACAGTGTGGGTAACAGTGCTTAATATAACAGTACTATAACATGACTACAAATCTACATTACCATATGATACCAGAGTATACACATGCAGTGCAGCAGTTAGACCTTTATTGTCAGGCTACTATGCTTTTATTTACATACAAACTATATGAGACTCTTCCTGCCATATTCCCCGGTGTATGCAGTAATTGCCTTAAACAATACAGGCAATTAATTTACTAATACTTTTAGATTTATTTCCTATGACAGTACATGCAAGAGTATTACTGGCCTGCCTCATGTCTCAACCTCTTTTCGTGATTTCTGTGGGCCTCCTGGTTCGTGGCCCGCTCACTTGCAGCTGTGGAGGACATAAGAGGAACATTTAGCCATACCTATCCATGATAAACATGAGCTGGCAATTATTAGACACATAGTGGAGTGATAATTACACACAGCTGGGACAGCCCCTGCTGTTATAGCCTCTTGGATCCACTGATCCAAGAGGTCCCCTTTTTGCCGCTTCAGGTTGGCATAGTGATGCCTGACCTGCTCCCCAGTTTGGGGTATGCCAGTGGCACTGGTGAGGTCACAGGCGAGACGGTTACAGGCTTCCACCTTACATTGGGAACCCTGGTACTGATCCTGCAGCAGTCTCTGCTCATGGTCTTTGACAAGGAGTCCTGTCATGACTCTGGACTCCTGGATGCACCAGCACTGTACCCGGAAGCGCACACCTTCTCCCCTTTCTGCCACTGTGCCTGCAAGAGGAAGCTACAACCAGTTATGAGATGTATTCCTGCCTGTTGGGTTTAAGTAGAGCCAATTTCCCACACTTTTCCATGATTGGATGGTTTTGAAAAGGCTAGGCTATGGGCAAACCTGCTTACCTAAGGTTGGCATTGTTTAAAGGGGTATACCACTGGGCACATTGAGTTAGCTGGCCTACACATTGCTTACACCTCCTAAGCTGGCCTGTACAATGCTTAGCATTGCTTACATTAGACTTTGCATTATATTTTCTTTTTGGCATTGATTTCTTATTCATTACATCTTATATATATGCCTGGTATCCATGATTCATGTGTACGTACACTGTATGGGGTCCTTGTGTTTTATTGGGGACTTCAACACTCTATTACAATTACACTTCACATCTGGGTTTACTGCTGTACTCCAGTTCACATATTTATGTTATGTAGTGGGTTATAGAACATATGACTGTATACTGATTCCTTTCCCACGTTCAGTTTGATCTTACTATAGTGAGGACTTGTTTGGTGATACCTCATTCTTCTGTACTGCTTTGATGGCTTGGTGGTTAACTACTTTGACTATAGTGTACAGGGTCCTGGGTTCAAGACCTGTAAGTTTGTTTATTTTGTTGCTGGGCAGAACAAGTGTTGTTGGATACAGAGGGATTAATGCACTTTTGAGCAGTTGTAAGCAGGTTTGCATGGAGGTAAGCTATGCTAACCTCCAGTTAAATATGCTTACAGAGAGTTAGCTTCAATATGGCTTAACCTTTGTGCACATTGCTTATCCCCACGCAAATGGGCTTACACTCGCTTACAAGTGCTTAAATACTCTTATTACTATTTACTGGTGCTTACAATTGCTTACTACTGCTTACTTCCACTTACAATTGCACTGATTTAGACAGTAATATCTAATGGTTCTTGGGAAGGTGGGGCATTTGGAGATGTCATTCATTACACATTTTACCTTCCATTTGTATCCATGATTCCTGTGTACATACACTGTATGGGGCACATGTGCTTATCTGTGGACTTTGCAACATTATGACACTGACACCTCACATCTGCATTTAATGCAGTACTCCAGTTCACAAATATATGTTATTTAATCAGTTAAGCAACTAAAATATTGGCCATAACATGATTTGCCATGGAAGATGGAATGTGCTGCAGGGGGATTCCAACCAGGAATGCCTGCTTGTAAGCCGAATGCTCTGCCCACTACACCACTGCTGTACTGCTTCATTTGCCTATATCTTCCTTGTTATCCTCTTCAGCCATTTAAGCTGCATTAACTGTAGCTAAGCGATGGACACACCTGCGCACCTACGGTTAGCTTTAATTGGATTCATAATAAAAAAAAAGGTTTGTTTATTTGATTTGTATTTAGTATTGCTGTTGTACACATGGAGGAATGTTGCTGGGATTATGAGGACACCTATGAGCAGTCTCGCTCATTCCTTTGGCCTTTCTGCTGTTCTTCATTGCAGGGGCGTGTATATTCTGAAAGCTCTGCTCTCAGACACGCCCCCTGCACTCTTACATGCTTCGTATAAGATTAGGAGCTCAGGCAGCACGCCTTCATTAATATGCATGGCGTGCTGCCATCCTGCTCCTAAACAGCTGCTTCTGTGCAGGACTAAACTAGTCCTGCATGGAAGATTAGTAAATCTGGGGGACACATTCAGTCTGTGAATATGCAGAGCATTTATTTATTGATATTTGTTGACTGGGAAAGTCCACTGGATTCAGAACCCATTTTCTGTGGAGGCCCAGGGAGAAAAGCTCCGTTCACAAATCCAGAAAGTATACTAGACAATATTCAGTAACTAGACAATATAATATATTCAATATGTTCAATAACATTAAAATTTTAAATATAGATAGATCAAGAAAAAAATATCTATCTATATATTTACAGTTCTATGGCCTATATGATTTTCTATAGATTAATAAGATAGTAAGCAAATCCAAAAAGTAAGCAAGAACATTTTATCTACAGCAGCATAGTAAAGTTTCAAAACAAATGCATAACATACATCACAAATAAAGTTTTTTTTCTTTTTTTTTTACACTTCTTTGTAGTGTGCAAAAAGTGTCATTTTTATATACTTAAGATATGATATATGTCAGCACAAGTGGCCCACTATGGCTAGATAATGAGATTAAACCATTGTCGGCTCCACAAAGTCTGCTCTTCACTTTTTCCCTTAGAACTGCTGTAGTTCTCATAATAAACACCCTATTCCTACTCTAAAGCCTGGCACTTGCTCACTAAAGCAATTATATAAGTCAACACTAAAGAATTAAAAGCACTACACCCTCACAAACTCCCCTTGACTACCTTACTCCCCATTGGCCCTTTTTTCAATTTTAAAGGAGTTCCCTGTACTATTCTAGCATGTCCAAAGTTCAGTTGGCAGTCTCCTCTCTGGTCCAGCTGGTGAATCTGGGAATCTTGAGGCAATGTTACAACTGCCTCATGTACACAGACAACCCTCTCCTCCTCCCAACAAGTTCCAACATATGTGAGAGATGCAACCATATAGCCAAACTGGAGGCTAAGCTCTCTCAACTCAGTACTGGCGTAACCAGTCAGGAGGAGAAGGCATCCACACTCACTACATTTCCAGTCTCACATAGACCTACCACGACAGCAAACCAAATACATAAACACACAAAAACATACTCGGTGGCTCTAAATAAAAATCTGCCTAAGCAGCAGAGACCTCCAAAGCAGACAGCCAAGCAACCGCTACCCCAAAACAAAACACGTGCAACACATAGTTCACAAAGCCAATGTGCCGAACAGTCACAGCCCTTAAGGCTAAACAACACACCTGATACACTTGTAATAGGTGATTCTATCGTCAGCACACTGACGTCCCGCTGACCAGGCTGAACAAGGAAAAGGTCATGGTGAGCTGCCTGTCGGGTGCTAGGATCCGCCACATAACACAAGCACTCAGGTCACGCCACGGCAAGTACAAATATGACTCAGTCATTGTCCATGCTGGTGTGAATGACCTGAGACGTACCTCCCCGGACTACATGAAAAGAGACATCGAGGAGCTCTCTGAGCATGTAGCCCAAGCCGGTATGACCCTGACCTTGTGTAGCATCTTACCCTCACCAAGAATGATGCCACAATATGAAGACAAGATGATCAATTTCAACAATTGGCTTAAGTATTGGTGTCATTCAAAGGAGATCCAATGCCTGTCAGCCTGGGATGACATGTTCGACAAGCCACACTGCTTCACTATGGACGGCTTGCACCTGTCACCCCTGGGCTTTCGGATATTGGAAAAGGCTCTTGCCACCCCCATAGTGCCTTTTTTAGGCAAGGCTCAGAAGACAAACCCACCTCCATAGGTATCACAAGGGATAAGAAACTAAGAGTAATGCTACTCAACGCCAGATGTCTAAACCTCAAGATGCATGCACTCAAAACTCTCCTTAGCATGGAGAACATTGATATCTGTGCAGTAACAGAAACCTGGTTCAAGGCTCCCGAGAGCACCCCAGCCCTACCAGGTTATACCTCATACCATGCTTTTCAGCCCCAAAACTCGGACCGAACCACAAAAGGAGGGGGAGTATCAATATTCATCAAAGATACCCACACCTCCAGGTTGGTGGCACAGCACGAAGCATCAGAGACTATCCATGTGCAACTAACAGTGGGTAAAACTGCCTTCCTGTTTATAGCCTGCTACAGACCACCCTCCCAAAACCAGGAACCCCACTCGGCCTTCCTGAGAACACTGGAAAATATGATGGTCTCTCCAAACACTATTATATTGGGCGACTTCAACTACCCAAGCATAGACTGGGAGCATTACTCTAGCTCCAGCACCCTAGCCCAAGGTTCCTAGAATTTATAAACTCAAATGCTATGGAACAACTTGTGACCACTCCCACAAGAGGGGAAAACATACTGGACCTGATCATCACCAACATGGGGACTCTATGCTCCAGACCAGAAGTGTATCCCTCACTGGTAAGATCAGATCATAAATTAATCTCACTGGATATCCACATCCCGACCCCGCCCCCTGCCCAGAAAACCACAGTAAAAACTTCTTTAAAGCAAACTTCACACTACTCAAAACCGAGGTGGAATCCTTCAAAGCCCCTGGGCCTGTGGGAAATATGGCCCAGACCACAGAATCCTTTATAAACGCATTCTATGAACACCTTCAGGAATGCATGGATCATGCAATCCCAAATAAAACTAAGACCCAATCCCCCAAAGGCAGGCGTCCTGTCTGGTGGACCCCAGCCATAAACAAACTATACAATAGAAGAAGGAAGTTACTACATGATAGAGCAAAATCCCAAAAAGGGAAGGCATCTCTGATCAGTATTAGCAAAAAACTACGGGCACTCATAAAATCATCTAAGGCCAGCTTCGAGAGAAAAATTGCACAGGACACTAAAGATAATCACAAAGCTTTCTTTAGTTATGTTAGGAACCTAGGTGGGAATTCCCAGATATGCTCAGAATTAGTCCAAAATGACAAAAAATACACTGAACCCCCAGACATTGCCAACATCCTGGCCAACAGGTTCAGCGCAAACTTCTCCCCCCCCCCACCAAAGGAGCAAATATATATTCCAGCAGAGTGCTGCCCCCCTGACATCTCAGATGCTCAGGTAAGAACCGCCCTCTCCAAAGCAAAAAACACAGCATCAATGGGGCCAGACGGTGTCCCGGGCTGCGTCCTACATGAACTCCAAGATGAGCTGAACCCAAACATAAAGCTACTGTTCAATCTCAGCCTTACTGCAGGATATGTACCCAAAGAGTGGCGTACAGCAACAGTGGTCCCTCTCCACAAAGGTGGTGCCTCAACGGATCCTGGAAACTATCACCCCATAAGCCTGACTAGCTTGGTCTGCAAAGCTATGAAAAGGATCATCATGGAACTCATAAATAAAGATATTGGGGACCTACAGACACTGGATCCTACCCAGTTCGGCTTTGTTAAGGGCAGATCCTGCCTCTAAAACCTGGTCTATTTCTTTGAAACAGTCACCAAGGCCATTGACGAGGGGAAGGTGGTCCACACAGCCTACCTGGACCTCGCAAAAGCCTTTGATACAATACCCCACTCGGGCATCATAGATAAGCTATCCAGCTTAAATATAAACCCCTATGTCACTAGATGGATTGCACACTGGCTCAAGGACAGAACCCACATGGTTAGAATTGCTGGAGCCATGTCAGATTCCAAACCAGTTGCAAGTGGCATCCCACAAGGCTCAGTCTTGGGACCTCTCTTGTTCAGTATATATTTCTCGGAGGTACAGGCCAATATGGAAGGACTGTGGCTGACCAAGTTCGCAGATGACTGCAAACTGGGTGCCATAATCAACTCTCCAGCTGACACAAGCATCCTCCAAAAGGGTCTCACAGAAACAGACAACTGGTGCCAGAGCCATGGCCTCAAGCTAAATGCCAAATAGTGTATAGTCATCCCCTTTGGCAAAAACAAATTGCCCACAAATTACCACATAGGTGGTAATCCATTACGTACGGAAGAAATAATTAGGGACCTGGGGACCCAAGTTGATAGCAATCTCTCATTTGACAACCACGTGGCCAAAGTGGTTAGAAAAACATTCTATATAGCCCACCTAATCATGAAGGGATTCACATGTAGATCAGTGGAGGCCATTGTGCCTCTTTACTCATCCCTCATCAGACCCATAATTGAGTACAATGCCCCTTTTGGGATGTACCTTACCAGACACCTGCAGCAACTAGAAAGACCCCAAAAGTACCTCACCAAGAGGATCAAAGGGCTCAAACAGATGCCATATGCTGCCCGGTTAAAGAAACTCCAGCTCTACTCGGTTGCATACCGCCTGCTTAGAGGCGATCTGTGCCTGACGTATAAAGCCATGTCCAACCCGGAATTAATGGACATGCTGCACCTCAGAAAATCCAAATCCCATCGAGGTACGCGCTCGAGGGACTTGAACCTCAGCACAGAAATAAATAGGATATGCTGGAGGGACAGATTCATAACCCAGATGCTCCCTTCACTCTGCAATAAAATCCCAGTCCAGGTTAGGCAGAGTCCCTCACTGACTCTCTTCAAGAGGAATCTTGATGAGTGGATGGGAGATCATAGGTTTACCCCGGGTATCACTTCTGTGTCACTGTTAGACAGTGGCACAGTAAACTAAACCTCGAAAAAGGGCATAGTAAAATTCATTTTAATGGGTGGCGAAAGCCAAACACACTCTGGCTAGGCTTACAAATGCCCTAGGGCAGATAGCCTAGTATGAACCTATGAACCTATTACAAGCAACTATATAATAACGTTCATATTCACAAAATAAATACTGTAATTGTTTTTGATAGGAGATCTGCTGTTTTAAAGTGTTAATCAAAGATTAAGGTGGTTTACAGATCGGTCAGTGGGAATCACATCCACATATACAAGTGCACCAACCCATGCATTATAAGCAACATTCAAAGCACCAACACAAGTATGGAAAAAGTACAGTTTTGTACCTACCATAAATGTAGATGTCCGATAGATATGCAACTGCAGTCATAACATATGGGTTGTCCTGCCTCAGGCAGCCCTCGGTCGGCCGGATTCCAAAGTCTGGGTCCGACGTCGGCTGATGTCGCATTTCTCTCCGACGTCAGAGCGGCTGGAGTACATAAGCATCAGCCGATGCCATCTTCTTCAGTGTTTCTTGCCCCAGATGCCAGGTGCCCTCCAAGGAAGGCTGTAATCAAATTGGAAGATAAAACAGGTTTCCAGACAAGTAAATAAGCAATAAACAGATACACCATAACAGATATCCCCAGCTAAGGATAACAGGGATAGGAGTGGACCCAAGGCATAGAGGGGAAGTAGGGAGGGAAAACCCGACTGCAGTTGCATATCTATCGGACATCTACATTTATGGTAGGTACAAAACTGTACTATGTCCTTCAAGAATGCAACTGCAGTCATAACATATGGGTTGAATACCATAGCTTAGCTGGGGGAGGTGGAATGCTCTAAGGAAAGGATGGTGTAGCTATCAATCCCTGCAGGACTGCCGAAGCAAAGCCTGCTCTGGATCTGGAATATAGAGGAAGGTTGTAGTGTTTGGAAAATGTATGCACGGAGCTCCATGTAGCAGCTTCTAGAATGTCTTTTGTAGGCACCCCTCTTAAGAATGCTGTAGAGGTGGCTGTAGCTCTGGTGGAGTGTGGTCTGACATTGGCTGGCACACTCTTTCCATGGAAGGAATAACAAAATCTGATGCAATGCCCAATCCATTTTGAAATTGTCTGTTTGGAAATTGCTTTTCCTTGTACTCCAGGGGCGTAAGCTACAAAAAGCTGATCAGACTTCCTACTGGTCTTGGTTCTGTCCAGGTAGTAGCGAAGTTGTCTGTGAATGTCCAAGGTATGCAACAGTCCTTCCCCTATGTTCTCAGGATTGGGAAAGAAAGTAGGCAGGTGAATTGCTTGATTTAAAGAAACCCTAGATACCACTTTTGGGAGAAATGTAGGGTTGGTTCATAGGGAGACCCTGTCTCTGTGAAAGGTTATGAACGGTGGTATAGCCATTAGGGCCTGTAATTCCGAAACCCTTCTTGCTGAGGCAATGGCCAACAGGAAAGCTGTCTTCCAGGAAAGAAATTGTAAATCCACAGAAGCTGCTGGTTCAAAGGGAGGTAGAGTCAATTTTTCTAGGACAAAGTTGAGGTCCCAAGCTGGTACTGGTGCCTTTCTTGGTGGCTTTATATTCTTGATTCCTCTAAGAAATTGCCTTAACAAAGGATGTGAAAACACAGGTGGATCAGTGTTATATCTAGCTGAGATAGCTGAAGCATGTATTTTTATAGAAGAGTATGAGAGTCCATTATGTAGCATATCTGCCAAATATTCCAGAATGAGTGGGATCCTCAGAAGTGATGCATCATGGCCCTTGGTGGTATTCCAAATGCTGAATCTCTTCCATTTGGCTGAGTAAACCTTTCTGGTGGATGGTCTGTGGGCTTCTGACAGTATCCACTGAACTTCCTTGGAAAGAGGTAGGTTATTCATGGAATCTCCCAAGCTGTTAGCTGTAGCGTCTGGATGTTGGGATGAACTGTCTTGAAGTTGTGTTGAGTCAAAAGTTGGGGCCATTGGGGAAGGGCCCACTTTTTGTTGTGACATATGCTCCGTAGTAGTGGGTACCAGTGTTGTCTTGGCCAGTCTGGAGCTATTAGGATCCCCTTGGGCTGCTCTGCTTTGATCTTTAGTAATACTGTGGTCATCAGTGGCAGAGGTGGGAATGCATAGATTTTTAGGAAGTTCCAGTTGAATGAGAGAGCATCTATTTCCCATGCTTGTGGATGATATGTCCTTGAACAGAACTTTTGTAGATGATGATTGAGGTGGGAGGCAAATAGGTCTACTTCTGGCCTGCCCCATGTCGAGGTGAGTCGTATGAAGATTTCTGGATGTAACCTCCATTCGTGAGGGTCTAGGAAATTCCTGCTTAGACTGTCCGCCAGCACATTGTCTTTGCCTGGAACAAACTGGGATTGCAAGTGTATGTTTAGGCTCAGTGATTTTTCCCAAAGATTCATTGTCATTCTGCAAAGGGGGTAAGAATAGGTGCCCCCCTGCTTGTTTATGTACCACATCACAGTGGTGTTGTCTGTCCGTATTAGCAGATGGCCTTGTTGTAGTTGTTGTCCAAAGGCCTCGATGGCATGCATTACTGCCAGCATTTCTTTTTGGTTGATATGCAGATGTGTTTCCTTTGGAGACCATTGCCCTTGAATACATCTGCCCTCCATGTGCGCCCCCCATCCAAGGTCTGAGGCGTCTGTGGTCATGGTCTGTGTTATCTGAGGTTTTTTGTATGACATACCTGTGTTTGACTGGCTTACCGAGGCCCACCATAGAAATTCCTTTTGAAGGCATGGAATGAGCGGTATGGTTGCCTCTAGGTTGTTGCTGTGTTGAGACCATAAGCTTTTTAGGTACCATTGAAGCTTTCTCATATGTAGTCTTGCTAGTGGAACCAGGAGAATGCAGGATGCCATGTAACCCAGGGCCTGTAGGAATATCCTTGCAGTCATCTGGGTGAGCTTTGCTAAACCTTTGAAGTACTGAGTTAACTTCTTTTGCTTGTCTTCTGTCAGGTAAGCCATTTGAGAGGCTGTGTCTAGTTTGGCTCCTAAGAAGGTTATTTGCTGGGATGGCTGAAGTCTTGACTTTTGGAAGTTGACTGTGTATCCCAGAGCCTGTAGCAATTGTATGACATAATTCAAGTTTTTTTGTCAAAATCAGTTTGTCGTCTGCTTGTATGAGGCAGTCGTCCAGGTAGGGGTAAATTTGAATCCCCTGGAGCCTGCAATGAGCAATTACTGAAGCCAGGCATTTCGTGAATACTCTGGGTGCAGTAGATAAGCCAAATGGCAATGCTGAGAATTGATAATGCTCTGGTCCTGCAAGAAATCTGAGGTATCTTCTGCAGCTGTGTCTGATAGGGACATGCAGGTATGCCTCCTTGAGGTCCAGAGTAATCAGCCAAGACCCCTTGCCCAGCATGGGAAGGAGTTGCTGTAAATTCAGCATTTTGAACTTTGGTACTATGAGAAAAGTGTTTAATGTGGACAAGTCCAGTATTGGTCTCCATTTTTTTTCTTTTCTTGGAACAAGGAACAGTCTTGAATAAAACCCCTGGCCTTGTTCTTGTTGTGGAACTTTTTCTATTGCTTTGATCTGAGCAAGCAGAGAAATTTGCTTGAGAGCCTCTGCCCTCTGGTTTTGTGGTAGGTTTGGCATGCCTTGTTTTCTTGGCAAGGTATGAAAATGGAACCTGTAACCGTGGTCTATAACGTCCAAAATCCATTTGTCCTTTGTCAGTCTGTGCCAATTGTCTGAAAACAGATAATTTTCCACCCAAAGGAGCTTATGCTTGCTCCTTGGTCAGCGGAACTAGAGGAAAGTCATTGAGATTGTCCTTGAGGGGCAGGAGAAACCCCTGTGTCACTTCTTTGGTTTGCTGGTTGCCATTGTCGTCCCCTGTAGGAACCTCTGTATTGTCCTCTTCCTCGGGCACGCCTGTTTTTGCCCCTTTGAAATCTTTCAGGCTTAGGAAAGGACCAGTTTTTAGAAGGCCAATTCCTGCTGAATCTGGGTGGCTGAACCTGGAGGAAATCTTTGACTGTCTGAACTGACTTGGCTTTTTCCTCAATGGACTTTAGCACATCTTTAGCATTAGCACCAAAAAGCTTGTTCTTTTCCAAGGGTGCATCAAGAAGTTTTGCCTTAACCTGATCTGGTAAAGGTTGTTCTTTTAACCATGCATGTCTACGAATGACCGCCCCTGTCATAGCTGCTCTACATGAAGCTTCAAATGCATCATATCCACACTGAAGAAAGTGATTGCTAACTTGCTGAGAATTATGCACAGCCTCCTGCAAAGACTTCCTATCTAAAGGTTCAGGAGAGGCCAATGTTTTCTGTAAATCATCTAACAGGTAATCCTGATATTGAAACATATGAAAGAGACAATTGAGAGCTCTCATAGATAAAGTAGTGGAGGTGTAAACCTTCCCCCATCTCTCTAATGACCTAGCTTCCCTGTTGGAAGGCAAAGGATTTTTGGAGGTGGTAGCTAAAACCCCTTTCGGTCCCTGTGAAATTGTTTCTAAATCAACAACATGGGCCCTAAAGAAGTGAGAATGGGTTTCTGGGACCCTATAGTATCTGTCAGGCTTGACAGGAGCAGGAGGAAGAGTATCAGGGGTAACACTGGAGTCATCCAAAACATCAAGCACAGGAGGTATAGCTAAGGGTCTGTGTTGGGGCTTTTTAAGGAAGGTTCGAAGGCGCTTTCTGGAATCAGAATATTCCTGGCCTTGCCACTTAAAATGTTCCCTCATGGAATGCAGAACTTCCCCAAAAGAAATATCCTCAGGAGGAGAGGCCAAGGGGATGGAGTCCTCTGCATCTGAGTCCTCATAGGTCTGGAAGGGCTCTTCCTGGCTTTCGGAGTGAACAGAGTCCTCAGAATCTTCATCTGAAGGGAGAGGGTCAGAGGGTTCAACCCTGGGCCTCTTATCAGGAGGAGGCTGGGATCCTCTCTCAGGATGGGCCTGGGAACCTCTGATCATGGAAATCAAGTCTGCGGCCATAGTCATGATTTGTGTTTCAGGAGTAGGCTGAGGTAAGGCTTTAGCAGTAAGATGCTTGGACTTGCTGGCTGCCTTAGCAGGTGTGTAGGCCTTGATAGACATGGACATGGGAGGCCTAGCAGCTCCACGTGCAGGAGTGACCTTATCAACAGCAATGGTCTCGGGCATTTCCTCGGTTTCAGTATCCAGAGGAAAGTCAATAACTGGTGTCGGAGTGGCCTCCGGTATTGGAGGTATCGGTAATGCGGTGTCTTTGGTTCGTAGCGGTGGAATAACCGCTTCAGAGGGAACCGGAGCACTCGCGGTTAGTTTTGGCGTGGTGTCGGTGGAAGACGCGGGCCGAGGTTGTTGGTCCCGGTCTTTTCGTTTCTTAGGAGTCTGCATTGTCGGTAGTTCCGACGGCATCGAATAATCAAATTTATCGCCAAAAAAGTCTTCAGCGAACTCCGCCCGGCGCCTGAGAGTGTGCTTGTTGAAGCGAGCACAGACAGCACAGGCCTAGATGTCGTGGTCTGGGCCAAGGCAAGGGAGGCAGTAAGAGTGGAAATCCTTATGAGTTATTTGTTTACCACAAGACAAACAATTATTTACTTTTTCAGTAATTTCTGACATCGGCTGAGGCAAGAAAAGGTCCCCAATGGGGTACTTAGCTTTTTTGATGACATCGGATTCGAAGAATACAGGAGCTGACCGACCGGCACTTGCAAACTGCTTCTGCTTCGGGCACCGCGCGGCAAGAAAGACTGAAGAAGATGGTGTCGGCTGATGCTTATGTACTCCAGCCGCTCTGACGTCGGAGAGAAATGCGACATCAGCCAACGTCGGACCCAGACTTTGGAATCCGGCCGACCGAGGGCTGCCTGAGGCAGGACAACCCATATGTTATGACTGCAGTTGCATTCTTGAAGGACATCATCCACCTCAATATGCGTGTGACAGATGCGTCAACCCAACTGTCATTTAGGTTGTGGAGTATTTGTGTGCTGAAAAAAATGGCTTAATGCTAAATGATATTTCCACATTTTTGTATTTAAATCACAGTTTTAACAGCTATAGTGTGATGGTTTCACTTACATGATGGGTATTCATGCATTCTAAGCAATATACATGGTAATATGAAAAATACAGGCCTGTAACAAGGAAAAGATGCATTTCATTTAACAAAAAAGAAAATGGAACATACCTCCCTCCGCTGCTGCTCAAGCCTGTTCATGTGCTTGATGTACAGAGCATGATTTCTGGTCCTGTCTTCATCACTTGAAAAAAGAAAAGAGCAACTGTGAATGATGTATTCCTCAAATAACAGTGATATATATTTCTCAGATCAGTTTCTAGAAAATATACTTCTGATGAACATTAGATAAATCACCAGACACATGTTTCAAAGTTATATACAGGTTTTTACATCTTTGATTATAGCTGGGCACAGCTTGGAGGATATGAGACTCAAACCTGTAAATGTAATGTACAACCAAACTCTCACCTTGACACTCACCTACCTAGCTAATCCATCTTGACTGAAAATGTATGTTGTGAATGCAGTGAAAAGACATGCTCCAGGATTTAATAAAATCCATGTAGGCACCATGTAGAGCCTACGCAGACTGTTACCGTGTATGTGTACACTGTTCCCCCTCAGCAGCGAGCCATGCATTTTACTGATGGTGCAGTGCCGAGGGAGAGCTGAGGAACACTGTTATTGAATCACTGTAGGGAAAGGAGCTAACCATGGCTGCAGATGAGTATGAGACTTCCTACAATGTTCTTTGTTTTATTCTTATTTTTTTTCCTTTGTTTTATTTTTATTCTTTTTTTTTTAAAAAAAACATGTTTGCATGGCGCGAAGCCAGAGTGTAGCAATGCCAAGCAGCACTCACATATAACATAGCAGACACCTGACAGACATCTAAAAATAGAAACCAGATGCAATTAATTATTTAATTAAAGATGTGTTTAAGCATGTTTAAGCGTGTTTGTCCAGCGCAGCACTCAGCACTGCTTATAGGTATGCACATACTGCTAGATGTAGAAAATGGTTTGTCACAGCCTGTATGTGTGCACATATATCTTGTAAATGTACCTGCTTTACCAATGACTCAGTAGCTCAGTCAGTTCACAGGTTCATAGGTAGGTACTAGACTATCGGCCTTGGGGCCTATATAAGCCTAGCCAAAAAAGTTCCCTGGCTTTCACCACCCAAGAAAGTTATTTTCCTGTGCCCCTGTCTAGCAGAACCACAGAAGTGATCCCAAGGGTGAATTTACTATTTCCCATCCAATCGTCGAGATTTTTTTTAAAGAGGGCTAATGAGGAGCTTTGCTTGACATGAAAGGGTAGTCTGTTCCACAGCATAGGAAGTCTCTGGGACAGGAATCTATCTCTCCAGCATGTTCTGTTTATTGCGGTGGCAAGGTTTAGGTCCCTGGAACGTGTGGCTCAGAGGGATTGGGGTTTCTTTAAGTGTAGCATGTCCAACAGATCTGGGTTTAACATGGCTTTGTATGTTAGGCAGAGGTCGCCTCTGAGTAGGTGATAAGCAATGGAGTAGCTCTGGAGTTTTTTGAGACGGTCTGCGTATGGCATCTGTTTGAGACTGGTAATCTTCTTAGTGAGGTATTTATGTGGCCTTTCTAGCTGCTGTAGATGTCTTGTGAGGTACATGCCAAATGGGGCGTCGTATTCTACAATGGGTCTGATGAGGGATGAGTAGAGAGGAACAATGACCTCTTTTTTTACTGGAGGGGATCCCCTTTGTGATTAGGTGTCCCACGGAGAAGGATTTCCTGACTACTATGGCAATGTGATTATCAAAGGAGAGACTACTGTCCACCTGTGTCTCAAGGTCCCTTATCACACTTTCAGTGTTTAGTAGGCTACTGCCTATGTGGTAGTTCATGGGTACAGTGTTTTTCCCAAAGGGGATGACAATGCACTTCTTGGCATTGAGCTCGAGGCCATGACTTTGACATCAAGCATTAGTCTCAGTGAGGCCCCTTTGTAGAATGTCCACATCATTAGGCAATTCTATTATGGCACCTAGTTTGCAGTCATCTGCGAACTTTGTTTGCTAAAGACCTGCTGTATTAGCCTTGACTTCTGAGAAGTAGATGCCAAACAGGAGGGGACCCAGGACTGAGCCCTGTGGTACTCCACTTGTCACTGGTCTGAAGTTGGATTTGGAGTTGACTACTTTCACTGTGTGGATTCTGTCAGTGAGCCAGTTGGCCACCCATCTTGTGACATAGGGATTTATGCCCAGTTTAGTGAGTTTATCTATAATTCCAGAGTGGGGGATGGTGTTGAAAGCCTTGGCGAGGTCAAGATAGGTTTTGTGCACCACCTTACCCTTGTCCACAGCTCTGGTGACTGATTCAAAGAAGTCAATCAGAGTTAGGAGACATGATCTGCCTTTTACAAACCCAAACTGAGTGGGGTCCAGCATTTAGAGGTTACCTATGTCCTTGTTTATAAGCTACAAGATGATACATTCCATAGCCTTGCAGACAGGGCTAGTCAGACTAATGGTGTGGTAGTTCCCGGGGTCCATGATGGTGCCCCCTTTGTGGAGTGGGATAACCGTCGCTGTGTGCCATTCAGTAGGTACAAAGCCTGAAGTGAGGCTATGATTGAACATGGTACTTAGATGGTGTGCCAGTTCATTCTGTAGTTTATGCAGAATGCAGCCTGGGATGTTGTCAGGTCCCATGGATGCTGTGTTCTTGGCTTTGGAGGGTGTGGTCTTTACTTGTGCAGCCGTGATTACAGGGGCTTTGCATTCTTCCAGTATAGTGATGGGCCCTTTGTGGGGTGAGGGGGATGAAGTTTGCACTGAACCTATCTGCCAGGATGTTGGCCATATCAGTTGGTTCTGTATATCTAGTGCCATTGTGCTGTAGCTCAGAGCAGATCTGAGTATCGCCATTGAGATTCTTGACATAGTAGTAGAATGCTTTGTGGTTGTCTTTAGAATCAATGACAATTTTATTTTCGTAACTAGCTTTGGAGGATTTTATGAGGGATCTCAGCTTCTTACTGAGGCTGACCAGGGAGATCCTACAATCAGGGAATTTTAATATTTAATCTTTTTTGCAACAGCTTCTTCCTTCTGTTGTAGAGTTTGTTTATGGCAGGGGACCACCAAATTGGCTTCTTTTTTTTTTGGAGGATAGCGTATTGGTTCTGTTGGGGATGGCACAATCTATGCACTCATGTATGTGCTTATACAGTGCATTTGTGTAGGATTCAGCAGTTGTACCTCTATTTTCTGTCTGTATGGGTGTCATGAAGCTTGCCATTTTTGTCTTAAGAAGTATGAATTCCAGAAAGCATTGAGCAAATGAGTTAGTACATGAGTAGTTTTTCCAGTTGATGATGGGGTAGTTGAAATCACCCATTATTAGGGTATTGGGCTGTACCTTAATAACTTAATATTACTTAGCATATCAAGAAACGTGGAGTGGGCATCCAGGGGCATGGCAGAGGATCTGTAACAAGCTACAACCTGGAATGCAGTCTTGCCCAGTGTTAGTTGTACTTGGATAATTTTGGATGCATTATGTTGAGCAACTAGCCTGGAGGTGTGGATATCCTTAATAGATATGGACACGCCTCCTCCTTTAGTGTTTTACTCCAGGTTAGGTAGCCGAAAGGTGTGGTATGAGGTATAGCCTGGTAATGCAGGGGTGCTCTCTGGAGCCTTGAACTAGGTCTCCATCACTGCACAGATGTCGATGTTCTCTATTTTAAGGAATGCCTCAAGTGAGTGCATTTTCAGGTTTAGACTTCTAGCATTGAGTAGCATTACCCTCAGATTTTGCTTGCTTATACCTGCTACGGTGGTGAGCTTGTTGTTTGAACCTTGCCTAAAAAAGGCACTGCGGTGGTGGCAAGAGCCTTAGCCAGTATCCGGAATCCCAGGAGTGACAGGTGCAGGCCATCTCTGGCAAAGCATTGTGGTCTGTCGATCGTATCGTCCGAGGCAGACAGACACTGGATCCCCTTAGAATGACACCAGAAGCTTAACCAATTGTTGAAGTCAATCATTTTGTCCTTGTATTGTGGTATCATTCTGGGTGATGGCAAGATGCTACTCAGAGCTAGGGTCATACCTGCCTGGGCTACATTATCTGAAAGCTCCTCCATGTCTCTCTTCGTGTAGTCCAGGGAGGTATGTCTCAGGTCATTCACACCAACATAGACAATGACAGAGTCATATTTGTACTTGTTGTGGAGTGACCTGAGTGCTTGGGTTATGTGGCGGATCCTGGCATCCAACAGGCAGCTGACAGTAACTTTCTCCTTGTTTAGCCTGGTGAGTGGGACATCAGTGTGCCTGACTATAGAGTAATCTATCACTAGTGTGTTGGGTACGTTGTTTTGCCTTATGGGCTGATGTTGAGTGGCACATTGATTTTGTGGGCTGTGTGTCATCTGGGTAGTGTTGGGGGGCTGGTTGCTTGCGTTTCAGCTTTGGAGGTCTGTGTTGTTTGGGCAGATTTTTATTGACAGCCTCCACAAATGTAAGTGTATGTTTTGTGTTACTATGTGTGGGCTTAGGTGGTGTAGGTTTGATGGATTATGTGTTGAGTGTGGTGTGGTGCAGGTGTTTACCTTCTCCTCTTGACTGTCTAGTACAGTCTTGGCTGGAGAGAGCTTGGCTTCCAGTTTGGCTATATAAGTGCATCTCTCACAGGTTGTAGTGTTGGGTGGTAGGAGGAGAGGGTTGTCAGTGTACATGAGGCAATTGCTACATTGCCCCAAGATGCCCGGATTCATCAAGTGGGCAGGAGAAAATACCGGAAGCTGACCATTAGACATGCCTGGATAGGTGCTTATTAATTTAAGTACTAAAAACTGTTTTCTTCCTAACAAGTGAGGAAAGTTGAGTGCTGCAGTAATTTGTAGATTATTTAGTGCTTGCAACGAGTTTTGAACAAGTGCTGAGCACAAGGAAACAGTACTGAGTGCTAAAACTAGAAAACTGGCTAGTTCTTAAGGAAAATTAAAAGAGCAGACTTTCTGGCACCGGGAATAGTTTAACCCTAAACGGCGCTGTGCAATTTGCAAAACCAAGCAAATACAGGTTTTTAAACAGAAAGATGAAAGGGATAGAAAGGGCCCAAAACGGCCAGTAAAACAACGGATTCTGAGCTGAAACCACTCCTCCAGCGATAGATAGGCTGCTCAAAGCTCACCGCTCTCACTGATGAACAGAGAAGCTTCCTTCTATCTTAGTAAAGTCTGGGCAACACAGAAACTACAAAACAGCACAGAATTCAGCAAAATCTGAAAACCAGACTCTACTGGTTATAGAAAGGCAGGAAAAGAGTAGAAATATAGGATTTTTTTTTTTTCAAAAATTAAAACAGCTACAGTAAAACAAACACTTTTAAAGCAGGAAATGGCTATCTCAATTGAGTGTGTAGCCCTCAACAGTTCATAAGTTGAAAAACACTTAAAAACGATCAGTTACACCAGTTTTATAAGCTTTTAACACCACCACAGGAATGGGGGAACCAGTTTCAGAACAGATGAGAAAACAGCAAACATTGTCAGCAAATATATAAAATAATTCAGTCAGGCAAAAATTAAGACAATGCAGAACTCTGAAAAGTCCCAAGAAATATACTTATCAGCAATATATTTCCAGATTATTTGAGAAGCACTCCAGTCAGAACAGAAGGAGATTCTAACAGTGTACTGCATGCAGTACATTTTGCTGCACACAGTTGTGGGTTCAAATCCAGTCTTATGTTGCAGTTCAATTACATTATTGTGAAGACAGCAAGTAAAGACAGAACCATGCAATCTTTATCTGCACAGTTTACTGCTACTTAATGAACTGCCATACAGTTTTTCAAGTCAAAGATCTGCAGGTGGGGGCGCACTGTACATATCCTTATAGCATATGTATATGTCACCTACTACTCTGTTATTGGCACTGTTGCATAACAGATCCACTTTAATCACATGCCTCACTTGGACTGTAAAGGGTACCCATACCTTGGCTCTGCTGTAATGACAGGACTGCCACAGTTACACATACGGCTTTTGTCTTCTGAAGTATTCATACTCCCCCCTAGGTATTCTAAGCTGCAGCAGCAGCTACAGCCTGTAGCACACACCTGTATGTAAAGGTAGCTACTATAGACCTACCATACCTCCCAACCCCCAGCACAAGTAATCCAGACACAGCCATACTTAATGGGGGGGACAAAGGTCCAGAGATTGGGACATGTTTTACAGTTTATCCCTACATTGATAGCAGATTGCTACAATGACATTTATTGCATTAGCATGCATATTCAGAGGGGTATGAAGTCTGACACTCAAATGTGTGTCTTCCATTACTGGCCTCAACCCACAATATTTGCCAGTAAATTGTCAGATGACCACAATGTCATGGGACACTGACCACACATATGAGGCAAAACTGTGGACATACTGCATAAATCTTTACAGTTGACAGTTATGGTACCTACCCTCTGCAATGCTGTAGTCTCCACACCTCAGTAATGTTCATGTTAACAGCTAAGAAAGAGGCCCATGTCTACATGAAGGCCTTATATCTTTCACTGTGGTGGCATGTCATTGGCTAATGATAGTGCAAGTCAGCTGTTTTGGCTGCAATTACCATAGCAGAGCCACAGACTGGTGCAGAGGCAATTACTTGCTAATGAGCAGTACCTTAAAAAGGCAAGCAGCTGGTTATGGGGAACAAGTCTGCATGACACTTACCTCACACAGAGAGTATATTTTCAAAAGATTATCAGACGCAAAGTTCATCAAAGGAGTACTGCACTCAACCAGGTATGTAATTGTTTTCTCCACATAACAGGATGCAGATGGAGGATGGAAGTATGGGAAATAGGGATCACAGCAGTAAGCCTGTCATAGATCTATAGTAATGGCCTGTCATTGATACTCAGCTGTCCTACACCTACAGGCATGCCTCTCAAATGTCCCTAATTTCCATTCACATCTTAGCCCTGCCCTTCTTATTCCAACCTACAATGTTTGGTTGTTGTAGGCGAGTTAGTGAATGACACATAAAACATAGTGACAAGAGGTAAGGGTGTATACTCCTGTAACATCAGACGATATGCACTAATTCACCTACTCTCAGTCTGTCAATATCTCACATTTTAAAAGTGTCCCTGACTGCCCCTGATGTACTCTGGCTAAGTCCATGATCCTGTTTATGTTGTTTCCTGTCTGGCTGAGAGGTATGCCTAACATAGCTGTCAACCTGTTATGGCAAGATGTCTGAACAAAGCCATAATGAACAGAGGGACAAAGGCCCAAAATTAGGGACACTGTAACTATTGCTCATACAAAGTAAGAAAGTGAATAGAATAACGGATATTACAGTAGCATAACTGTGTTCTGAAGAGTATGATGTCTTAAACCCAGATGTATGTCTTTATTGTCTGACATCAACCATCAATGGCTGGTCAACCTTTTGTCAGAAATCCACAATGTTGTGTAGAAATTACCAAAACTATGAGGCAAACATCTTGGCATTCTGCAAATATCTGTATAGTTGAGAGGTATGATGCCTGCAAGGAATATATACTACAGTAGGTTTGCATTTTTTCTGTAATTGCGGCACACTGGTGTTGCTTGACTGTCCCCATATAGTGGTTGTAATAGCACATTGCTATTTGTGTGGCAGTGGCCGTATGACATAGTGGGAGTTTTCCCATAGGGGACACACCACAGTAGACTGTAGTGCTGGGCGTAGGAACATACAGCAATATCTGTCATGGCACACAGGGCTATACCCCAGTATTGCCACTATCTTGGCGGCATTCACACACGTATTGTGTTGCCAGACTGTGTGGTATGACATGTTAGGGAGCAGTGGAAAGTGCAGGCCATTATGGGTGTGCTGGAACTGTACATAGTGGACGTCCACATATCTGGTCCTGTAATGTGTTCCTCTTTTGTTGTCTTTCAAGAATCATATACTGCGGAAGACATGCCCCCTTCTCAGATGCGGAGAATGACATAATAGTGTATGCCCAGTAGTAAAGTACTGCTTTTGTCTTGGTTTTCACAGGTGACGGGGGGGGTGGGTTGTTGGAGTCTGTCCCCCTCACAACCTGATGTCATTGCCTTGGACTCTGATGATGATGGTGGCCATAGTGAGGCACAGGTCTGGGGTTGTCGGGGGCTGAATCTGTCCCAGAGGTTGACATCCCTCTTCTGCCCCCATTATCACCACACACATTCAGTATGACCACACACACCCTGTCCCCAGAGGCCACAGATATTGAACAGTCAGAGGGTGGCGACATTGAACAGGGCAACTATGGCATCACTGAGTGTAGGTAAACAGAAAAAATTCCAAGCGACACTGGCGACCACACTCTATTTAATAAATTTAAGTGCTTTTCGTCTGCTACAAAGCAGACTTCATCAGAATACATTAAAAAGAACACCAGCTCCATAGTACAACCAGCACAAAAAAAGCGGGATGATTAATACATCAATTAAGTTGCCTTAACTGCTTAAAGGAAAACCATCCTAATCATAATAAAAATAAAAAATGAAGAACAAATGATGTGTTTACATAAAACTATTACTCATGTTTACTACTAAAATAAAACTAAACTAAATAATTTACATTAATAAAACACATTACTAATACTTTCCAATTTAAATTATCTTTCTAAGCTCTTAAGCTTTAACAAACTACTAATAGAGATTGCCTCATTCAAACCAGGTACATTACAAGCATCTAACCTAATTTGCCATTTCAATTCTAGTTCATCTAATTTAAATGCATATGGACCCCCTTGAAAACTCCAAGAAATGCTATCAATAACCATAAATTTAAAATGATGGTTACTAAACATAGAAATATGCTTGGCCAATGCATTGCCTGCTTTCTTATGGCTTATAGCATAAATATGCTCATATATCCTCTCACTGAGTGTAGGCACTGTCCATAACCAGAGAACTGGTGAGGCCCACACAGATGGATTGACAGGGGTGCTCGTAGGAGGACTGCTGTCCATCCACCACCTGTTGCAGGTGTCACATCACGGGTCACTCAGTGCATGTTTCAGGCCATTATAGAGGCACAGCCATGTTCTGAATGCAATACCAGAGAGATGCTTGGGGTTATGGATGCAGCACAGTCTGACATCCATGACTGCCTTGACCGCATTGGGGACACCCTGAATTGGTTCACTGATACAGTGGACAGATGGTGGGCTGAGACAGTGTCTGCCTTGGACCACGCATTGTGCTGGAACATCTGGTTGGAGATGGGTGGACATGTGGACGTAGGTCACCAAACCATCTGCTGAGTGTCCATGTGGCCGTGCACAGTCACACTACCCATAGTGACAGTACCTCCAGCGCTACAGAGGGAGGCGTGCTGCCCACACCATGACATGGCAGGCCATGGGCACATGGTCCTGGGTGGTTCTGTGAGGGGACACAGCCCCAGCAGACAGCAGTCAGCATCAGGTACTAGTACTGCATCTGACCTTAGGTATGGTGCTGCCAGTGCTACTCCTGGCAGACGGGTTTCCATTTTTGTGGCCGGAGATGGTGAACTGTTCACTCTACCATGGATGGCCCACAGCTGTCCAACATACACACATATAGGGCTAGCACTGGGATTAACTGTGTATACACACACAAATATCAATGTCACATGCAGGTCACCAACAGACACACACAGCAACTCTCCATGGCCCATCTAACCCACACCCTTTCCTGACTCACACACATGCTGTCAACTGTTTGGCACAGCCTAGGCCTCCGGCACCCCCCAAGCCACACCCTGTGCATGTGATGATACATGTGCCACATCCCTGCCATCTGTACCATTGATGCAGGGGAATGTTACTATGTGTCTGATGTACAGGATGTATATATTACTTGACATGTACTTGTGTTGTGCAGCATTATTTTGCCATGGCACTTGTGGGCCACAACACGTACTGTATGCTGGCATGTGTCATGACTACACATCACACTTTGTGTATCTCTGTTGTATGATGTTGGACTGGAGGTAGTATTATAGAATGACAGGTGTGTCATGGACCCGTATATGTTTCTGTTCCAGGATTCTAAGGGGATAAACTATGGACACATGGCAGCAATAAAGCAGCACAGGATGGCATGGCAGCACAACAGACATATGATATCAGCAAGGTATGGCAATGTATGTGCATGGCTCCCAAGGTGCATATGTGTAGAACAGTCTATCAGGGACAATGGAGGCAGTCAGCGTAATCATGCATTCATACTTTGTGATAAGGTCTGCTACCCTTGCTACATGTCACCTGGTTTTCTGAACTTACAAATCTAGAAGGTGTGGTGACGGAATTGTCACGTCTACAAATATCCTGTGTCCAGGTCAGACAGGTGGTGGACATCAGTAATGATTCTGTAGAGGACGGCAATGTAGAGACTAGCAGCTAGTCACAGGGCTGTAAAATGCAAACCATTGTACGGAGGTGGCCCATATGGGCATGTCCGTAGTGCTGCAAGGGGATATATTAAAACCCCTACCTATCTACCATTACACACTATAGCTCGCGGTACTTATCTCATGTGCCACAGGTTACATCTGTTGTATATGGGATTGCAGGCACTGTACTTGTGGAGTATGCAAAATAGCCTTGTGTTAGGCAGCATGTGGCCTGCAGAGTGATATTGCTTGATACAGTTATTGTATCTAGTGTCCTAGGAGTGGGATACCTGTTAATATCTTTGCTATGTGTGTACAGTTACGAGTATTGCCATATGTGGCTGGTTGCAGTTAGATAGGCAGCAATGTGGCCAGGGACAATATGGCCTGTCCAAGGCATGCATTGATACCACTGCACATTAGAACACCTGCTCACCTGTGTCTATCTACAAGGTGACATTCTGCAGGCACAGGGGTCTATGGGTCACTAGATTATGTACTGTTGCAGCCTTGGTTTGGTTCATTCGGACAACTGTTGTGATGTGCAATTGCAGACAACCTCAGCATTCCGAGGGTATGTGGGGACATTCTGACATACCCACATATTATATATACTGTACATATGTGTGTGTGTGTGTGTGTGTGTGTGTGTGTGTGTGTGTGTGCATAACAGGGATGTCTGTAAATGTTGCTGTGTGTGTACACTTTGTATATGTGTTAGGCAGACATATGTGGAGAGTCTATGTATCATTGTAATTTATATAGCTATAAATATATATATATAAATATGTATATGTGATACATACTGATAGATACACTAATCATGTGTGAGGGGAAGAGGGACAGACAGATATGTATACTATACGTAGCTGTCTGTATGTACAGCTGTATTTCTACATAGCAGGTCTTTCTTAGGAAGAGGCAACAGACTTGCGCTCAAGTTAGCTAAGTGTAGGAGCATGCTGTCAGTACTTACAAGGTGACTCCAGACCAGAGCTACCTGTATCCAGTCCGAGATTTTGTGTGCTGCAGACACTGGCTGCTGCACCTGTTTCCACAGTACAGCACTTCCCTGAAATTGTCCAAGGCATTCCCCAGCTGTGTGCTGTACTTAATATGTGACTGGGGTACATAATGTAACACCACACACAGGGTGACAGTCTGCATACCTCACACTGTACATGCTTTTGCAGAATGTCCAGCATGTTGCCCCTATGTCTGGTTTGTTCCTCATACATTTGTGGTGTTCTGGTATAATATTGTATAACGCAGTTACTGTACTGTACTAACTACTGACACATTTAAGTGACGGTCTTTACATCCTGCGGCTATTCCGTTATTTTGCAACTTGCTGTTATACTAGTCATCTTCTTTTTTCATCAGAGCATGTGTAATGTCTGTCTGCAGTTTTGGCCCTTTGTCCTCCCAGTCTCTCTCTGACTTTGTCCAGCTTTTCTGCAGTAACAGATTGAGGGGTATGACAGTCTTTGAGAATACCACCATACAAGTACCTCACATGCAAAAGATGTGGATGCTGCCAGATTCAAACCATGAATGCCATCACCCATGCTAATGTCCATAGCCCAGTGAGCCACACCAGCCACCAGACAGAGAGGTGTTATTCCTCTCCTCACACATGCCCTGAACATAAAGAAGGCTTAACACGCCCTTGCTTAGCACAGCGGTGCACCATGCAGACAGGTACCACAAAGGTAAACAATGCTCAGCAGTCACTGCACACACCTCCTTGAAAGGTCACGCTCAGCAGGGCGGCACACCACACAAACATACTGAAATATGTCCCCTGAAAGTAAACAAAGCTTAGCAGCCATTGTACAGAAATCCCTGCTGGGCACAGTGGCACACTGTGCAAACAGGAGAAGTAAGCTCCAATGAGCTTACAAGTCCTCAGACACACCCCTCTCTTGATGTCAACTACCTCTCCTCTGGACACCAACATGGTTCTGTGCCTACACAAATGGGATCTGCGGGCATGGATACCCATTTGTGCTACTCAGTAACCCCACCTAATTTGCACAGAGATCCAGCCATACAACCTGGAAACTACAGGTTTCCAAGCCTTGCATTGTTGCCAACAGCACCATTCCACCATTGTAGATACTCCACACAGGGCCCTATAATACATTTATGTCACAAACTACTACATTTGTTTTTTTTTTCCCAGTCTTTTTTTTCATACCAGCATGTTTGCACACTGCAGTACACCACTCAAACATACACAGATCATCAAAAAAATTAAAGTATTTCCCATACAGCTTTGGATACATGGATAATTTTGCAGATATCTGTGTCTGCTATCCTATTTCTGTCCATCGAACTTTACTTTTGCAGCCCCTGTTCTCAGTTTAAATTCCTGTACATGGAATTTTTTCCATGTACACTTCAGACATTAACATGGGGTCTGCAGGACTGCCTATCCTCTTGCTAGCTCACTCTACCTCCCCCATTTGCATGCAATTCACCTGCTTATGAGGTGATCTGCATGCCACAGATACTTCCATGTTGCTGCGTGCATGTGTGCCTCCCAGCTCTATTTACTGGATCACAAACCTGCTTACTTTCATGTAAGCAGTGTGCCACGATGCCTACATGGAAAAAAAGTCCATGTAAGCTTTGTTAAATTCCCCCCATGGTGTTATGACATCAGCTAGATGAGAGGCGGTCTACTAATATGGAGCCTGGCTTAGGATTTCAAACAATGAATGTGTGCTGGTCATGCAGGTAAATAATCAGCAAAAATTAATGTCAGCACTATGGTCAGATACGTTAACAGTAGTGGAAAATATACATTCCTCAGACAGTGGGACAGTGTCATGTATCACAGAGTTTCTAAATTTGCTGTACAAGGGACACAATGAGGTATGTGTAAGGACTAAGATAGTCCTTGGCAAAGTGCACATTGCAAAACAAAGACATATATCTTCCCTGTTCTGCATTTCAGATGCAGGTCTGCCATCTTACTCCCTCAAAAGATAAGGAAGATGTGGTTCTTGAAAATAATGTAATTAATGATAACACAGAATTTGATAGTAGCTATTAAAATGTGGTGGACTTCATGCAATATTGCAAAAAAAAAACTGTCAGACATAGTCTGTGGCAAGCTTTCCTAACATCAGCTGTTTAACTACAGGGTTAACAGAGTGTTATGGATTATGGATATATTCTAAGTTATTAGATGAATTAACAGAGTTCAATAAGTGCAATATTTTTCTCTAGCATAACTTCCCTGGGTGAAGTAAACTAAAAGAACAGCTTATAGAGATGTTCCCCCTATTTGAATTGGGACCCACAGTATGCCATAATGTAGGCATACTGGCCGGTTTCCTACAGGTCAAGCTAACAGGCAGCCCATGTTTCTTCTTAGCAGGTACTGCTGGTATTTATTCAAATTCCTGTGGATAATGGATAAATATGGAAACATGCAACGCACACTGGCCATTATACTACAAAGAAATAGCAGCTATCAACACATAATTGAAAACATATGTGTAAGCAGTCAGTTAGTATCTCTTTTGGCTTAAAAAAACAGAACTGTAGTAAGGATGTTCATGTTATAAGGAGGAATGAATTAAGGAAGTTATGTATGAGTTATTATCATAGGATCATAGAAGGTTATTTAGCTAACGACCCCAGGGCCCTTATAAGCCTAGCCAAGTTCAATCCATGTTCCCAAGGGTGTCTGGTTCAAACAGATAAAATCAGCACCTATTGCCCCCATCCAGTAGGGACACAGGTGGAATCCCTGGGGTGAATTTCTGGTTACCCATCCAATCGTCTAAATTACACTTAAATAGGGCCAGCGGTTGATGTCACATACCAGGTTAAGGTCCTTTGAGTGAGTGACCTATATGCCATTTGACTTGCGAATGTGCAGCATTTCCATTAAAGTTGGGAGAGAGATTGCTCTGTATGCAAGGCACAGGCCGCCTCTGAGTAGTCTGTATGACACAGAGTAAAGTGACAATGATTCCAGTCTGTCTGCATATGACAGATCTTGAAGACCCTGAATTTTCTCTGTAAGGAACCTTTGTGGTCTCTCCAATTGTTGCAGGTGTTTGGAAAGGAACATACCAAAGGGAGCATTGTACTCTATTATTGTCCTGATGAAGAAGAGTATGGGGGGTTATAACTTCTTTTTTTCTGGAGGCAATGCCCTTACTTATGAGATGAGCAATACAAAATGCCCTTCTTACCACTGTGGAGACATGGTGATTGAAGTTAAGGTGGCTGTCGACCTGTGTGCCCAGATCTCTCACCACTGACTGTGTGCTTAGGGTATTGCTATTGATATGGTAGTTTTCAGGAACATCACCCTTGCTGAAGGGGATGATGATGCATTTTTTTGCATTAAGTGTAAGACCATGACTTTGGCACCAGTCATTAGTCTGCGCAAGACCTTCTTGCAGGATGTTGACATCGCTAGGGGTTTCAATGATCACTTCCCAGTTTGCAGTCATCATCAAACATGGTCAGCCACAGCCCTTTAGTTTTAGTCTGTACTACAGAGAAGTATATTCTGAACAGTAAGGGTCCCAGAACAAATACCTGTGGAACACCACTGGTTATGGGTCTGCTGGAGGAGATGGAGTCCCATATTTTGACTATAGGAGTTCTATCAATGAGCCAGTTTGCAACCCACCTGACACAGCTGGGTGAGTTTATCAATAATGCCTGAGTGGGGGATTGTGTCAAATACCTTGGTTAAGTCTAAGTAGGCCATATGCATAGATTTGCCCTTGTCTAAGGCTTTGGTGACTGTCTCGAAGAAGTCCACCAAGTTTAACAGTCATGACCCCCCCCTTGACAAAGGCAAACTGGGTGAGGTCAAGCATTTGGAGATTTCCTATACCTTTGGTAATGAGGTCCACGATGACTCATTCCATGGCTTTGCAGAGAAGGCTGGTCAGGTTAATGGGGCTATAGTTCCCAGGGTCTCTGGATGCATCCTCTTTGTGCAAAGTTAGCTGTTTTCCATTTCATTGGAATGAAGCCAGTGCATAGGCTGTGATTAAAAAGCTTGCCCAATGGTGATGCTAATTCCTGTTTTAACCCATTTAGAGCACAGCCTGGGATATTGTCTGGTCCCATAGAGGCTGTGGTTTTGGCCTTGGAGAGGGCATTTAAGACCTGCTCCTCAGAGATACTAGGTGGGGGATAGGTGTTAGCGATAACTTTGGGGTATATGTGGCAGGTACAGGGGAGTAAAGTTTTCACTGAACCTCTAGCCAGTAGGTTTGCTACATCAACAGGTCCTGTATATGTAGTACCATTCTCTATGAGTTCAGTGCAAATCTGGGCCTTACCTTTGAGGTTACAGATGTAACTAAAGAATGCCTTGTGGTTATCCTTAGTTGGGGAAGCTAATCTGGATTTGTAGTTAGTTTTGGAGGACTTAAATAACCCTTTCTGGCACTATCCCCGACTCCTTTAGTGACCATCTCCCTGCCTTCATTCACCGCTCAGCCAACTCCACTCAGTATCAACACCACTACATTCAAACCCATAATCTTAGCAACTTCAACCCCACAATGTTCTCAAACATTCTTAAACAAATAAATTGGAAAATTCTAAACTCTCTCCCTCTTGACGACGCCGTAGAACACTTTAACTCTGTCTTCCTAAATACTCTCAACTCCCTAGCCCCTCTAAGAAACAAATGTGTCAAAGCCAATCCTGCTCCTTGGCTCTCCAAAGAGACAAAACAGAGCATGCGCCACAGGGACAAATCCTGGAAGCTTTACCAAACAAATAAAACATCTTCCACATTACTTCAGTACACCCAACTCTGCAACCAAGTAAAGAAATTAATCACCATAGACAAAAAAACTTATATAATAAACTACAAACCAACAACAGGAAAAACCCAAAACAATTCTGGAATTCAGTCAATTCCCTTCTGCATCCAGGGTCCAGGAATAACCCTTGCCCCGACCTTAGTTTAACAGACTTGGAACTGAGCTGTCACTTTAACACTTTCTTTACTGAATCTATAGCTAAGCTCACTAAAACTTTCCCTAAAAACAATCCTCCCAACTCTCCCTCCCTTTTTCCCAGTAACACTAACAACTGCCCCCTTAACTTCCACATCAAACCAGTTTCAACAATCTTTATAAAAAGGCTCTTATCTAAACTAAAGCCTTGCTCCAATGCCCCTGACAATATACCCTCCTCCTTCCTCAAATTTGTGCCAGAAGGCATAGCTCTCCCTATCAGTATCCTCATTAACAGATCCTTAAAAGAGTCTTATGTACCCAAACTCTGGCGCTCAGCCTACATTCCTACCTCTTCACAAAGGGGGCAAAAACACAAACATTTCCAATTTCTGTCCAGTTGCCCTTCTCTCCCCAATATCCAAAATATTAGAAAAATGTGTTCACCACCAACTTATGCCATTCTTAATCCAGAATCACCTCCTAACACCCACCCAACATGGCTTTCGCCCTGGCCATAGCACCATAACTGCCTTAATATCCTTCCTAGAAACTGTCAATCGAGCTCGAGATTCTGGATTACTAGTATCCACACTACTGCTAGATCTATCTAAAGCTGTTGACACCATCTCCCATAAACACCTTCTCTCACATATCATCAACTTTAATCTCTCCCCCACTACTCTAGCCTGGTTCTCCAGTTACCTATCTGACAGATCTCAAGCCGTCAGATGGAAGAACTCTATCTCCTCCTTCTTGCCAACACCAACTGGCATTCCCCAGGGGTCTATCCTTGGACCCTTACTTTTCAACATCTTTATTAATAACTTCCACTCTGCCATCCCCGATACAACAGTCATCCAATATGCTGACGACTCTTCCCTAGTCTGTGCCGCCTCTAACCTACCTGAACTACTAACCAAAACCCAAATAGCATTCTCCACTACAGAGAACTGGATGCAACAAAATCATCTCTCCCTCAACTCTAACAAATCTATTCTACTCTTCCCCCCCACTAGGGCTTTCTCCTTTGACAAAAACACTTTCATAGTCCTAAGTCAAATCAACACTGCTATAGAAGTCGTCCCCTCCGCAAAACTTCTTGGTATTACTATAGACAAAAATCTTAAATTTGACATCCACATTCACCAAAACATAAAGAAAACCCACCAAAAGTTAGGTATGCTCTATAGGAATAACTGCTTTCTCACCAACTCCTCTAGACATACCCTGGCAACTACCTACCTTCTACCTACACTACTTTATGGTGCCCCTCTCTTAACTAATCTGTCCTCTTCTAACATCTCTAAACTTGAAACTTGCTATAATAAGATCTCTAAATTTGCCACTAATTCTAAAATCTCAACTCACCACTGCCTTTCCCTACAATCTCTGAACTGGCTAGAACTCTCTAACCACCTAGACTACCTCCAACTAACTACAGCTCATAAATAAATATTCTACCCTGAAAAATGCCCAGCCTTAACAAATATCCTTCCTCCATACATCCCAAATAGATCTCTGAGATCCAAACACCAAAACTTAGTTTCCATTCACAAACCAAAACGTCCCGCTGGACAACTACTTCTCTCCTCCTCACTAGGTAAGAAATGGAACTCTCTTCCTCCTTCTCTCAGGACTAGACCCAACTCACAATCCTTCAAGACCCAACTATTCATATATCTATCCTCCAAATGGAACTGCTCCTGCTTCCACCCTACATAAATTCTAGTGAATACCCCACCAACTGTTCTACATCGTTTGCATTTCTCTACTATTCTCCTAAAATAGACTTAGCAGTCTTTCTCTGACTATGGAATTTCTTCCTCAATACTACATATTGTAAATACTGTATATATCTGTACCACCAATGTAAAAAAAAAAAAAAAATTACTATTGCTACAGACATTAGTATCATGTTGTTTTGAATTTGGAACTCCTGTAAAGGTGTTCTCTATTACCTATTAGCTGCATTGTTTGATTTACATCTTATGCATTTGCATTACTGATTGTATGAATTTTATTCTTGTATTTTTCTTTAACATTTTGTAACCTTTAAGGTATTTGTATTGCTTACAGAGCTTTTCTCCCTGGGCCTCCACTGAAAACGGGCACTTTTAGGCCCAGTGGACTTCCCCGGTAATCAAACTGAAAATAAAATAAAAAATAAAAAAACTTCATTAGGAGTCTTATTTGTTTGTTTAAGTTGAGGAGGGAGTGTTTTCAGACAGTTCCTTCCTACTCTTAGACAATTTATTTTTCCTGTTGTATGGCCTATTAATGGCAGTTGGTGTATGGCCTATTAATGGCAGTTGTTCACCAGGCAGGTTTGTTTTTCCTTGAAGATCTTGCTTTGGTTCTATCAGGTACAGCAGAGCCAATACAGTTGTACAGGTGCTCGTATAAAGCATCTGAGTATAACTCAGCATAGGTGTCTCTTCCATCAGTGGGGGGAGGGGCTATGAAGCTATTTATGCTGTCAACTAAGAGGATGCAATTGGCCTTGGAGAAGTTTTTTAGTCTAGTTGTTGCTAAGGGGTGGGTCTTGTGTTATAGTTACTTCTAGCAAGACTAATTTGTGGTCAGATCTCACCAGGAATGGCCACATACTGGGGTGATGCAATGGACCCCCATGTTGTTAAGCACCACATCCAGGATGTTTGAGATCCTTGTGGGTGTGTCAACCAGCTTGTCCAGGGCATTGGAGTTAATGAAGTCCTGGAACTGTTGGACAAGTGAGTTAGAACATGTATAATTTACCCAGCCAATGGATGGTTACTTAAAGTCACCCAAAACCACGGTGCTTGGTTGCCTCTTGATGGATCTACTTGAGTCAAAGTAGGCTGAGTGGATGTCCTGATTCATTGGGGGGGGGGGTCCCTATAGCTGGCAATGAACTGATGAGGGGTCTTACCCACAGTCAATTGCACCTGAAACTATTCAAGGGGATTGTGCCGTTTAATCAATCTAGTGATTATTTATCTTTAATGAATATTATTCATACAAATACAGTAAGAGAGAATGTTGTACTATAACGGATAACTACGAAATGTGTAGTCATCAGCACATAGGCGCTCTAGGCATCGGTGATGAACAAGGACAGTGGAGGTGTGAAATGATGTATGTTGGAAAACAGATGTACATCTACAAAATTCACAATTATGTAGATTATAAACATTAAATAAATTATCATGGGAATCAAACCCATACTTACATGGGGGGCAGTTACCATGTCTACTTAATTATCCCTATGAGCTAATTATTACTCTACTTAATGTTTATAAAAAACATCTAAATCACATATTGGACAGAGATATATCTCTAAATTCTGTAGAATACTGAGACATATGTAGGGTAGTCACACTTACTGTAGGGATCCACGGGCTGTCTCCACACCTCAGAAATCCTCTGACAAAGCTCCTCTGCATCACTCCAATACAGGTCATCCTAGCAGTGGTGAACTTACACTCCAGTCTGGTAGATCTCTTTTAGGTCTTTGATGCTCCCTCACAATCCAGTTCTGGATATCAATTACAAAATTCCTTGGCCTGCCTCTTATCTGATTCTCCATAGCAGCATAGACAATACCTGGGTCCAGTTACGAACACAGATATGTCTCAGCCTCCTGAAGGTAGCCACATCAATACTCCAATGGAAAATGTGCTATAAATGCAAAAAATGAAAAATGCTCACTGATGTCCCACTCATTTCACAGGTAGCAATGGCTTGATCTGTAAATGTATCAAAATCAATACTTAGGAGTGGCATTTATGTCATGTACTTGCACAGCGTACCTGAGTGTTAAGCCATATGTAGCCAATTTATGAGGATGTTCACAAATGGGATTCCAAAACCTAGAATTTTAATGAACTTCATTAATTATGCATGGCACAAACGGTACTTAAAAGATGGGGGTGCATAAGGTGGTCTTACTTTCAGTGATTCCTAAGTCAGAGGTAAACTGGCACCTACTAACATTTCTGTTTTGAGGAATATTACTTCTGTTACAGTTAATCATTCTCAAAGGTAACAGTTAAGATTTATTTTTATTGAAAATATGTGTTTTAACAGAAACTGTTGTAAGTTACTAGAGCAATGTTTGATTGACCTTTATTCATACAGATGTTACCATTTTCACTAAGGACATGCAGTGATTTCCATTATGCAGTTGTATAGATAGATTTATCTTGTAAATGTGAACAGTACATAAAGACAAATTTAAGGATAGCCAGTATTTCCTACACTACAGAGTGCATGGAATTACCAGTAAATATGGAACCCCATGGATTCCCACACTATCCACTAGTACTATATTCTTTTGTTGTTAGGGATATTTCCTCAGTGATGGTTCTTAACAAATGTCTTATAAGTACTGGCTCAATATATAAAGGATTCGTTCGGTCTGTGGTCTGCCTATGGATCCTAAGATTTCCCAACGCTTTCTGTAAGTTGTTCAATTGTTCGTGTAGTATTTTAATGTGAAATGCACGCAGACTCATGGGGCATTATGCTGTTGTTTCTGGACCTCTATTCAACAGATATGTAGTACAAGAGGCTCTAATCCCGCACACAGCCTCTAAAGATATTACAAGTTATGTTGATTTTACAACTGTTATGTATGCAGGCATTGTTGTTACTTTTTATGTCACATTAGTATTTGTCACAGATAGTGTTTTATAGACTTTTGTATAGCACAGCCATGCATGCTGCTTATGGTGACATATGCTGTCCATAATCGTCTGCATAACTGGGCTCCCACAGGAATATGATCATGTGCATATCATTGTCTTTCAGAATGCCATCTGTCCTAGGGGTGACGATTTCCCCCCACAGGAAAAATGATACTAGATGCCCTCTGTCAACATGGACAGGGAATACAGTTTGGATAAACCTCACCAACATGATTAATGCGGTTGAAGGACACAACAGATCCTGTGAGACCTGTCGACAACGCTGCTCAGACATGATCTTCTATGCGGCCAACAGGTGAAGATGACATGAGAAGTTGAGGATGCTACTGGTAGAAGACCATGACTAACCCCCCCCCCCTCCCCAATGACATTGCAATATTTCTGGCTTCTCTGCATACAGCAAGAGGGGTGTTATGTATACCCGAGGTGGGATAGAAGCCAGAGTTCTAGGCCGAACATGTATGTCTTACTTTCCATGACAAGGCTGAGCATAGAATAAATCACTGCACATTGCTGTTGCATGCATATTCATGTACTGTCATTTTCCATTTACAATAGATTTACGCCATGCACACAGATCCACACAGGGTGATGATGATGAACCCAAGTTTAATGATATTTACTAACAGAACTGCTGTACAGACAAAAACAAGTGCAACCAATATATGTAATGCTAACTAAAACAAAACACACACACTAGAGCCAGAATAAATTTAGCGCTTTCGTCCCGTTTATTACAGAACTTCTTCAGAATGACAAAATCCACAATTTACAGCATTTCCTTTTATACCATCATTGTTTCAACATCATTTCCTATTATTATTAATCCTTAAAAGGACATGTCACTATAAAATTTACTAAACCAAACAGTACTAACACTTCTTTAACACAATAACTATTAATGAAAACCTATATATATATACATACATATATATATATATATATATATATATATATATATATATATATATAGTGTAATGTACATAATTTAACTACATTTACAATACATACAAAAAGTGTGTTCTATATAACAAAAATTAAAAATTAACATAATTTAAATAACTTTTAACAGAGACTTTATCATTAATGCCAGGCGTTACATCAGCTCTTAAAAAAGAAGGCTAAATACATGACTGTGTTGCCTTTCCACTTTACCTTCCCACTGCAGGATTTGCAGTACAATACAAATGTCCAATAGCTGGAGTCTGCCAGTGGTATACTATTAGCTATCTTTCATACATGTCATTGCTGCTACTCCTGTTGTCCTCCATAGGTTAATAGCTGTGTACTAGGCTAATGGCCCTGGAGCCTTTACAAGCCCATAGAACCCATAGAAGTGCCCTGGCATTGTGCCGCCTGACATTAGTTCTCAGTGCCTCTATCAAGAAGAGCCACTGGAGTGATCCCCAGGTGAGCTTTCTATTTCCCATCCACTCATCAATATTTCTCTTGAAGAAGGTCAGTGAGCTGCTCTGCTTGACATGTATGGGAAGTCTATTCCAGAGCATGGGCAGTCTCTGGGTTATGAACCTGTCCCTCCAGCATGTTCTGTTGATTGTGGAAATGAGGGTGAGGTCTTTGGAGCGTGTGGTGCAGAGCGATTGGGATTTATTTAAATGTAGCATTTCTAACAGAGCTGGGTGAGACATGGCTTTGTAAGTCAAGCAGAGATTGTCTCTTAGTAGACGATATGAGACAGAGAATAGCTGGAGTTTTTTGTCTGTCCACATAGGATATTTGTTTTAAGGCCTAGGATCCTCTTCATGAGGTACTTTTGTTGCCTTTCCAGCTGTTTCATGTGTCTAGTGAGGTACATGCCAAATGGGGCATTATACTCAATGACTGGCCTAATGAGGGAAGAGTAGAGAGAGATGATGACCTCTTTCTTCCTGGATGCAAAACCCTTGGTAATGAGATGTGTCACATAGAAGAACTTTCTGGCCACAGTGGCAATGCGGTGGTCGAAGGAGAAGTTGCTCTCAACCTCTGTCCTCAGATCTTTTATAATGCCTTCAGTGTTCAGTGGGCTCCCATCGATGTGGTAATTAGTGGGAATTGAGTTTTTCCCAAAGGGGATGACGATGCATTTTTTGGCATTAAACTTAAGGCCATGGTTTCGACACCAGTCATTGGTCTCAGTGAGGCCTTTCTGTAGGATGTCTACATCACTTGGGGAGTTAATAATGCTTCCCAGCTTGCAGTTGTCTGTGAACTTGGTTAGCCAGAGTCCCTCTGTGTTGGCCAGGACTTCTGAGAAGTAAATGCCAAACAGGAGAGGACCCAGGACTGGGCCCTTTCAGGACTCCACTCATGACTGGTGAGCAGTCTGACTTGGAATCCACTACTTTCACACTGTGGGTTCTATCTGTGAGCCAATTTGCAACCCACCTAGTAATATACAGGTTGATGCCTAGTTTGGTGAGTTTATCAATAATTCCTGAGTGTAGAATGGTATCAAAGGCCTTGACCAGATCGAGGTAGGCTGTATGAACTGCCTTGCTGTCATCAACAGCTCTAGTGGCTGACTCAAAGAAGTCAACCAGGTTGAGCAGGCATGATCTACCTTTCACAAAACCAAATTGCATGGGATCTGGAGTTTGGAGATTCCCTATATCCTTGTTTAATTAGGTCCATGATGATGTGCTCCATAGCCTTACATATCAGACTCGTCAGGCTAATGGGGTGATAATTCCCAGGGTCTGTAGTCGCTCCCCCTTTATGGAGAGGGATGACTGTAGCAGTGCGCCATTTGGTAGGGACAAAGCCTGAGGAGAGGCTGTGACTGAACAGGGCACACAGATGTGGTGCCAGTTCACTTTGTAGTTCATGTAGAACACATTCAGGGATATTGTTGGGTCCCACAGAAGCTGTATTCTTGGCCTTGGACAATGCAGCTTTAACCTGTGCTGCAGTAATGCTGCATGCCTGCCATTCCTCCGGTATTGTGATTGGTCCTTTGGGGGGGTAAAGTTGGCACTGAATCTGTCAGTCGGTATGTTGGCAATACCTGTTGGCTCAGTATAGGAGGTACCATTGCGCAGTAAGTTAGAACAAACCTAGGTATTGTCATGGAGATTCTTGATATAACTATAGAAGGCTTTGTAAATACTGTATCCTTCCCACTCCTAGGCCAAACTGCATGAACTGCACAGACAAGTGGCATGTCTATGTAAAAGCTTCTGTATATTTTAGTGTTCAAATGGTTAATGGTGGCAATGATGTCATTAATATTGACTGTTTTCCTTACAATAGTTGAAGATCATCCCCCTTCAACAGCACAGTCTTCCCAGGAAGAGTTGTCATATGTGTGTTTTGTTTGTATTCATCACATATGTCATGTATGTTAGCTATGTAACCTAACCGTCTACTCCCTGTTAGCTATGTAACCTAACCGTCTACTCCCTGTTATGTAAATTCCGTGAACCATACATAGACAAGACCTCATGTAAAATCATTATCTGTAACACTGCAGGGAGATAGGTGTGTCATACATCTTTAAAGATATCCACCATGTGATGAAAGCACATTGTCCTGATCTGTGTCATCTGTCTCTTTTAGCACATCAACTATCTGTATCCTCCATTAGTCCATCCAGTGATCATGATGTGGGATACGATGTATCTCAGTATGGTAGCATGGCCTCTGGCAGACAGGACAATGACATGGTGATACAGTCTGGCCAAGATGTTGACAGTGATGGGGATGCAAGTGTAGCCTAAGATGTGAAGGGAAACTTGTCTGGCGATTCTGAGAATTAGGGAACACTAGATGATGAACAGGATGAAGTTGGTGAACATCAGACCCAAGTTGAGACTGTTGCTGATATTGACAGTTACCCATAACACATTTATACTAGCCATTGTGGTAGATCTAAGCATGCAGATGGTATGCATCATCAGCTGTCAAGAGGATGTCTGCCTACTCCTATTGGCAGATGAATGCTCCCAGCAATGTCATGGATCAGATATCTGTGCACTTGCCCATGTCACAGATCGTGTTGCACACCAGCTGCCTGAAGGACAGGAGCACAGACATGGGTAAAGTAATGATATCATTGGCTGCCCAAAATGAAAGTATGCTATCTGTGGCACAGTCAGTAAAAACCTTGGCATCTACGGTACTACAGCAGTGCCATAGTACAATCAGGATTCTGTGTGCCCTGACTGTGCTTAGCAGACTGCAACATGGAAGAAGCAGACCACATTTCAGCAGAACCAACCTTGCTCATTATAAAGCATCAGTGTCTATGCTCCAATGTCCACATACTTCCACTGCTGGGCCATCTGCTGTGGTCGGCCAATCAAGACCAGGCAGTCAAGTCACTCATGCTCCTTCACCTCAACATAGTGTTGTCACCTAATCAGTCTCCTCTGTGGAGCAACCTGGGCCAAGTGTTTCTGTATGTGGTAGGAGAGCAGCAGGTCACAGTGTGAGCTGTCAGCATGGTCATCCTAGACTGCATTAGAGTGAGTCCGACAGTGTAATATACACAGCTGACTCCATATGTTCTATTACTTTATCCATAGTTTACTGTGATTTATTTGGCTTGTAATATTAAAAGCTCTGCACTATGTCCACGTTGTTTCTCTTTTTACAGCTTATTACAGTGTAGAGATAGAAATGTGTTGCACTGATGTATGCCCCTTATTGTTTGCTATACAATGGCACACCAATCTGAGTCTGTATGCATACCCATGTCAGTTGTGCCCTGAGTTGATGATCTCTAATGTGACAGATTTGCATATGTTCATAATGCTATATATTATGATCATGGTATTATGTCTGATGCACAGTGCATACATCTAGTAGGTAATTGCTATTAGATGCAATCTGTGCTGCTGAGGAGGGACAACACCTGACTGTCAATGTTTGCTCTGTCCACTCACGTTAGTGCAGCTTTTCATGACTCAAAGTTGTGGGTCAGATGCTGCTGTGTTGCCTGGGTCTGCACTTATACTCACATCCTACGTTACCTATGTCTGTGTCTCCTGCCACCTATGTCCTCCTGTTCCTCCTCTGATACCTGCGAGATACCATCAGACATCTTGGATTCTTGGGAATGTCCACCCCCACTTGTAGCTAGCAGGCCACCATGTGCTCTAGTTAGTATGTTGTGCAGCAATGCACACGCAGTTATCATCTATGCAGCCTTCTCAGGTGTGTAGTGTAGTGGACATCCAGATATGTCCAGACATCCAAATCTAGCTTTCAGTACACTGAATACATGCTTTATATTGTTTCTGGTTGAGGCATGTACTCTGTTGTAGGACTTCTGTACATGGTTGGATGATTCAAGGTACAGTGTCATTAGCCATGGCTCAAGTGAATTACCACAGTTGCCTGCTGTGGGGAATAAAAACACATTCGGTCAATATGGATATTGTTGGGAGGGGTATCCTTAGCTTACATCCTAGTTGTGTTCCCGTACTTACCTAGTAGTCCCTCAGGTATCTGACCATGCTGGAATGCAGCCTTGAGTCCACTTTCCCTTCATATGGCAACATCATGGTCATGATTGCACGGAGCACATGGGGGAAGTTTGCAGTGCTGTAAAACTTGTCCATTACAGTTCTCCACTCCATGATTGTGGATGGAAAGTGTATGTAGTCATTCACATCCACATTGCTTCCAGGACTTTTGCCAGAATATGTCTGTCAAGTGTCTGTGACACTCCCACAGCATCCCCAATGTGTCTCTGGAATATCTCAGATGTGAGTACACAGAGGCTGAGACACACACGGGTTTCAAGGGGGATATGGTTTCCTCACGCGGTGCGTACAGACGTGTGGGGCACACATTGCAGACAGCCTGCACCATTGGTCTGTCATTTGCTGCTCTGACAACTGGTTTAGTTACAGCCTTACCCTGTCTGTAGCTGACTGCCTTTTAAGGTACACAGCCACATCCTCATTTATGGCTTGGATCACTGCAGCTCATTGCAATTCATTAGCTGCAGGTTGCATTTTTATGTTTTTTTTTTGGTATTGTTACGGAATTCTACAGAATCTGTAGCAGTAGCTTTTGTTCCTTGAGATCTGTAAAGCATATGCCAAGGATTTCAGAAACAGAGTCGGCGTGGAAGTTTGTCACATTTAAGTTACGTTAGGTGCACACAATGTGTTTTGGAATCAGACAGGCATGTGCAGAATCTGTAATTATCCTACACTGACTAGCTAAGCAGTCAGTGTGCCTTCAGCATATTTTCTGAAATCACATCAAAAGCAGGTTTGCCGCCCATTCTTATGCAGTTGTTGTCAGTTGGTTTGAATATTTTGTTGTTGTTTTGACCTTTTCGACTGCCAGATAAGTGCCCTGTTTTGTTTTGTTTTTTTCTTTTTCATTCAAAAAAGTTTTGTTTCTTGATCTTGTATTTTTTTTATCTCTACCTAGAGTTCATGTCATCCAAGAGAGGAAAATGTCAGTGTGGGTTGCAGATTCCACATAAGGATCATCATTACCAGTGTCTTTTTTGTTTGGGCACTTCCCACGACCATACCTCTTGTAGTATCTGTAAGGCATTTGTGCCCAAGACACTCAGTTTGTCTTCCGTGGCCATTTATCTTGAAAACTAACTGCTTAGACAGTTAGCCCAGGGTGCCTTGGTGGAATTCTTTAACCCTGAGATACTCCTACTTGGTAAAAAGAAGAAGGTCAAGAAGTCTTGGCTGGATTCTTTAGCTGTCCCGCCTCCACAGGATGTCCCTCTCAAAGCAGGTAATAGCTCTGTAGGTCGTTAAGTGTTTACATCGGATTCCTCTGCCTCGACCCCGCCAGAGGCCAGCATGGATCCATCTTTTTGCACTTCATCTGAGGCTTTGCAGGCAACTGCTCTGGACATCATGGGGTAACCAAAGTTGATTATCTTGGAGGGTACTAGAGGGAATCCGTAGATATTGGTTAGGTAGGAAGTTCCGGGTTCTCTTCTCGAACCTCGCCAAGGGTCAGAACCTCCAATGTTAGTTAGGGCTGATGTCCCTTCTAAGAAGAGACAAAAACTGAAGCTTTTTGCTTCCTTTCATCACAGGTCTTTGGGTTTGGCTGTTTCTAAGCAAACCATCTCCTCTTAGATATTTAAGGTGATTTATTTTTGTTATACTTTTCATGGCAAGTCTCTGTCTGTTTCTGTTAGAGCTCATTCTGCTGGGGCTGTTGATTCTTCTGGTGCCTTCCTCAAGGGGTCAGACACCAATTCCATCCTTGAAGCTGCTACTTGGTCTTCAGTGCATACCTTTACTAAGCATTATAAGTTGGACATGGTTTCTACGGCCAGAGCAGATTTTTGCTGAAACCATTTTATGTGGGATTGTCAGGGGCACTTCTCAGCCTTCCACCTCCCATTATGTTTTTTGAGCTTTTTTACACTCCCTTCTTTCAAGAATACTGCAACAATGATATAGAAGGACATAGTACAGTTGTAAAAATCTTATCATAAAAAGTACATGTCCTTGTCTTCACTGTTGCAGTATTCGCTCCCTCCCTCCCACCCCCTGTTCTTCAGTATACATTTTTTTCTTCTGGATGTGCATGGACTCGTTTGTCTTATGATTGTTCTCTTCTGGGGCAATCAGTTCTGGGTTGTTGTGTCCATACGTCCCTTTTATGCCCCATGTTCTATATGACGAGCATAAATGTGACATACAAAGCAAAGAAGATCCTTTTCCAGCTTTGTCATACTGGCCGAGCGACAAGCTGCCTGGGATAAGACATCCCCTCTTTCAAGAATACTTCAACACTGAAGAGAAGGACATCTACTGTTATGCTAAGATTTTACAAAACTGTACTGTTTTTCTTAGTAACTCAGAAAATATTAGAAGTTGTTGCAGAATGACTTTCTAGAATATACACTCAGACTTCCTGTCCTGTCTGCTTTATAGGATGTGCATCTTACTGCCTGCAATTTTCCTGATGGTCAGCCAACTGTCCCTAAAAAAGGCAGATACAAAGTATACAGTTCCTCAGTCTTGTAAATTTTATTCACTATTCCCAGACCTGACTCGGCAGTCGTAGCCTTAGTTGACTCTACTGCTGTTAAGTACTTAATTCCAATCCTACTCTTTGAAATAAGGATGGGAACATTATTGATAAGCATGGGGAAAATGTATACTTCTACAACTTTGATTTTCAGAATTTTAAATTGTCAGGCTCATATATTAAAGTTTGTTCTGACATATTGTAAAAGTATAAGGAATGTTTTATCTACAGTTTATTTTTTTGTGAAGAACAAAAAAATTGCTTAAAATAACAGTTTCTTCTATTGCAAGTCACCAATTGTGTGCAGTATGTGTATGACTCTGTTGATAGGTCTTCCACAGCTATGGCCACTGGTATGGTTTTAAGGAGGTTTGGTTTGCTGCATTCTCAGAACCTCCCAGATGATGTAAAAATGAGATTCTCCCTTGGAGAGAGATTTAGTGTTTGTTCCCTCAGCTGCAGAGATGATTCAAAATGTGTGATGAAAGGGCAAGCTTTATCCAGGGAATCTCTAACATTTTTCAGTCTTTTCCAAATTGTTTAATGGATTTTCTTTCTCCTCATCCAATTTATTTATTATTTATTTATTTAACATTTGTTTACTGGGAGTGTCTGACTGGACCAGAAGCCCATTTTCAGCGGAGGCCCGGGGAGAAAAGCTCCATATACAGTATACAGACAAAAAAAAAACAATTTACAAAATAAAACTGAAATACAATATAGTTACAAAAAGTTACAAGACAATAAGAATACAAAAAACTATACACAGTTATAAAAAAAAAATAATAGAACACGTTTAAATAAGATACATTATTATTAAACAGTGCAAGTGTGAAAAACAAGAGAATGATACAATGAGTTGTTTGACCATTATTGTAGAGTGATACAGAATAGTGTGGGAGGTGCAGGTAAGGGGTACTAAAGAAGGGAATAACAGAGTAAGTGTACTAGCTAATGAGGAACCCAGTGAGGGTGAATACATAGAGTGTGTTGGAATAGAATCATACTTGGACAATAATAATAAGAGGCAAGAGATAGAGGAAAGTTTTTTTTTACCCAGGAAAAGTACAAGAGCAGAGCCATTTGTTTCTGAAATGATCCATGAGCAGATGTTTGAAATTCTTAGACCTGTTTGAGCTAAGAATACGTTGAGGGATTGTGTTCCAGATTTTTGATATCTTATGAGTGTAGTGACTTGCCTGAAGAATTATTTGTCTTACTGACTTGCAGTAGCAGTCTGTCAGAGGATCTTAGAGCTCTGTTACCACTATATGGTTGTACTAGGTTTTGGAGGGCTGGACAGTTTCTGGGTTGAGATATAACTGAGTGGGCAACAGTTAGTTGGTTTATACACAGTAAATGGGGACGTTCAACCCAGTTTAGCTCATGTATGGCAGTACAGCAGTGTGTTCTACTGGGAAGATTAAGAGCAAACCTAGCTATTTTGTTATAACAGGCCTCCAGTTTGGTTAATTCTGACATTCTAAATTTTGTAAGTACGGGTGATATATACAAGAGGTTTGGCTCTGTACAGACAACCAAGTTTAATGTGGACCTTTTTTATGGTAATAGCCAAGTGTATATCAAACGTTAGTGAGTTATCAATTGTGAGTCCTAGAAGTTTTGTGTGGGTGACTTCTTCAGTTTGAGTTATCTGTAAAAATGATAAGCTTTGTTTTGTTTGGGTTAAGTATTAGTTGATAGTTTGAGAGATATTTCTCGACATCTAAAAATGCACTTTGTATTGTTTCAAGGAGCTTGGGGAGGGGCACAGCATATGAGGGAGGAATCATCTGCATATTGGATAATTGCAGCATTATTTGTAGCAGAGCACAGTTTGTTAGTGAATATAGAGAATAGTAATGGTCTGAGAATTGACCCTGGTGGGGCACCTATGTTGATAGGAAGGAAGGGGGGAGAGTATTAGACCACTCAACTGCTTGTTGGTGATCAGTAAGACAGCTACAGAACCAAATTAGGGCAGGTTGGGATAGACTAAGAGAGGCTAGTTCGAATAGTAGCTTTTGATGTGATACAGTGTCAAATGCTTTTGACATATCCAGGAAAACAGCTGAGACAAATTGACCACTGTTTCTAAATTGGTTAATGGTATCAGTAAAACAGATTAATGCTGTTGCAGTGCTGTATTTAGGTCGAAAACCGTGTTGTGTCTTAGAAAGGAGGTTGTTATTTAGTAAGTACTGTAGGTGTTTGTTTATGCATTTCTCAAGGATTTTGTCTGGGGGGGATATAGCAATTGGCCTATAACTGGAAAGGTCAGTTGAGGGTCCCCCTTTGTGTAGCGGGATTATACAAGAGGTTTTCCATAGCTTGGGGACATATTGTTCAAGGAGGGAATGATTAATTAAAATGGTAATGGGATATGATATATTATTTGCTGCAGTTTTGAGCCATTCATTGGGGAGATGGACAGCAGCAAAGGATGTGGTTTTAGCTTAGTTAGAAGTTGTCTGATGGTTTTTGTGTTGACTGGTTTGAATTTTAAAGAGTTAGAGTTTATTAGGGATACTGGGGGAATTGTTATTGAGGGGGAGTTATCATTTTTCACTAGTCCTAGTACAGAGTGTATAAAGTGGGTGTTAAATTGTGTGGCTTTAGAATCAGAGGTGTTATTGGTGGCAGGATCTGGAGTGTAACTCTGTCCTGGGTTGAGGAGTTGTGTACACCAACATTTCTGTGGATTGTTTTGATGTTTTTGTTGGAGTGTTGAAGAGTAAGTTTGTCATTTCTGATTTGCTTTTTGGCCTGATTTCTAAGTTCTTGACAGGTGATCTGAGATATTGTGGTTTTAGTAGCTTGGTATTGGTACCAGGCGTTGTCCCTTTGTTTGAGGAGTAGTCTTGTTTCCTTTGATAGCCATGTGAACCCTTCAAATGTGGTATGTATTTTTCTTAGAGGAGCCAGTGAATTTAGTATGTTGAGAAATGAATGATTAAAGAATTCTACAGCAGAATCTAGGGGGGGGGGTTGTTTAAGTGGAGACCAGTCACATTTTTTCAAGAAGGGCGTTAAAGGGGGCTGGACAGACATTTCTTTTTTGTCTAATGTGTTTGCAGTTGGTATTTTTTTAGAGTATTGATTCTTTGCCATATTAGGTAAGTGGGGGGATGATCACAAGACAGTCTGGGAGACAGCCAGATTTTTGGCAGAGATTAGGTTTGTGTCCAGTCAAGTAGGGTTTGTTTTCCAGTTATTTTGTCTATTCTTGTTGGGGAGGATAGCATTAGGGAAAAATCCATTCAGATTAATGAAGTTGGATGGGTTTACTAATGAGCAGGTGTTCCAGTCGAAATTGAACTCTCCCATAATGATAGTCTCCTGAGTGAAAGTAGAGGAGATTCTCATTCCCAGACTGGTTATCACCTTGTGCAATCACTGTGATGTGTTTTTGGAGGTTCAGTTACAGACAGATGGCTAATATTTCTTCACTGGAGGATATTTGGGGTTTATAATGTAATCAGTTTCCTTTTAAAAAATGTTAGTACATTATGGCAACTCCACCATCACGCTTTAGTAGTCTGTCACATCTGAGAATGCTGTATCCTGGTAGGAGGACTTCTGTGTCTTGTATCTGAGGTTTAAGCCAAGTTTCTGTTAGTATAACTAAATCAGGAGAGTATAATGTGAGGGTTGCATGTAAATCATGGATTTTACTTACAATACTTCTAAGGTTCATATTTAAAATGAGAATGGTAGAAGAAGAGTTATTGGATAGGTTATGGAAGTTGAGAGTATTGGGTGTTGAGTGAGGTATTTGGTTTGTAGCATTCGGGCCAAGGTTGGGATGTATGTTGCCACTTAGTCTGAGTTGTATTAGTTTGAAAAGGGAATGGTAGGGGGATTTAGAGGACAAATTATGTATTTTGCATAGTAGGTGCTGTGTTTTAAGTGTTTGGGAATATCTAAAAGTGAAGAGATATAAAAAGTTTGTATTGTAGAGCTGTGGTAATATAATAATATTAGGGATTATTGGAGAGTGAGTAATAGAATGAGGAACAGTTGGTGAGGGGTACTGGATTATTTGTTGATAGAGATAGGAGGTGCAGTGTGGTATGTGCTGGTTAATAGTAGTAGGGTGAGTAATGCTATATGTGTGAACATCATTTTGCTCCCTGTTAAGATACTAAATAGTGTAATTATCTTAAGTGCATATTTGTATGTTAAGGAGTATAAAAAAAAACATAGATGAGATAGCAGGTGTGGGAGGCAGACCTGATTGGTTCATTGAAAGAGGTGTGGTTTGAGGTTAACTATAAATTAATTAGTAATGGCCTGGGTGGGAATGGGGGTAGGGCAGGGGAGCAGAGGGAGCCTGAGCGAAGAGAGGTCGACCAAAGTGGGGCTGAACCAAGGCCAAGAAAATCAGCCGCAAAAGATCTGCTGTAAAAATCAATCAGTAAGACATCAAAACTCCAAATTATAAGTACTTAAATTTCACTAAGTTTTTACAGTTCATTTGTATTTTGTACTAAGAAAATAAGAAAAGAAAATTCCTCTTTAATGTTAATATATTTTATAAATCTGTTGACATTAACATAATGATCCTAGTAAAGAGTAATAAAAATGCCTTAGCACTCTTAAGACATGTGGGGAGTTTGAAAAATTGTTATGCTACACTGGAATTGAAGTATACAGTGTACAGAGGCTAAAAAAACAAACAAATATAAGAGTATGTCAAGAAAGGGGGTGTTGTAGTGTAGAAACTAGGGGATGGGAACCTTCATGGTTGTGCACTCCATGTAAGGAAATTTTTAACTACAAAAAGGTTTTCTATTTGGTACTAACAACATAACCAGCACCCATTCAGGGCTAGTGTATCAATGGCTTTACAGTTTTTGTGCAAGTTAATATTTTATGGCTTATCTTACTTCTTCATGGCTTATTGGCCATATCAGTATGTTTGCCCATGATTTCTCCTCTTTCATTTCATTCTTATTTTAAAGTATTTTTGAAAGCAGTTTTGCATAAGAGGCTTTCAAGAAAACTGATGGCCCCTCCTTTAGATCTGAATTTTTTGTTAGAGAAGCTAACATTTACTCCATTTGAAGCAGCTAATGTGGCCAAGTTGAGGTTCGTAACATGGAAAACTTTTACTGGTTGCTCTGACCTCTTCAAGAAGAGTGTCAGGGTTTACTCCCCATAAGAGCTTATGAACTCAATCTCATTTTCCACAGTGATGATCTTTCTTTAGGCATGAAAGATGAATTACAGTGGTATCCAAGTTTACTTTAAGCAAAACTATCAATATTCCCATTTTCTTTCCAGAACCTAAAACTGGGGAGAGAGGATACCCCATACTTTAGATATCCACAGACAACTCTGGTAATATCTTGACAGAACTAAATCCTTTGGTTCTTGGGATTGTTGCTTGCACACGTAAGAAGAGACAACCTGTGTCAGAGCAGATCATTACCAAATGGTTGTCTAAAACTATTACCTTTTGTTGTATTCACTCCAGCAAAACTGTTCCAGACTGGGTCGAGACCCACTCTAATAGGGCCTTAGCCGAAGTATTCTAGAAGTAGCAACTTGGTTCCTGTATACATATGATTACAAGGCATTACAAGCTTGATTGCTTCTCTTGATCAGGCTTTACTAGAACCATTCTACAGGGCCATCTGGATTCTTCCCCTTCCATCTCCCAAATGTAATTTAAGGTAATCTAGCCATATAGCTAAGGCTACTGTACCAGTGATCAATATGATGAACATAGTACTCTTGTGTATGTAAACTTACTGTAACTGTAGATGTTCAAATAATCACTGCTGCAGTAGTTGCTCCCTCCCTCCATCCCCTTGTGTTTTTTTTTTATTTTGTTGTGTTTATCCCAGGGTTTGGATACTTACTCTTCCTAACATGGTCCATTCAGAGCTAAGCTTCCTTCTATCTGTTAGCATGAAAGCTCTGAAGGGGTATGGCACTTAAACTTGTCTTTATTCAGTTCAGCTCAAGCTGTTTGGGAACGTGGAATGTGCCTTGAAGCTTTAGAAGCTGACCAGCTTTTATATCCTTGATATGATATAATGAATATAATTAAGGCTACTGTAGCAGTGATCATTCAAACATGTACTGTTATGGTAAGTTTCCTTATATAACTGTACTCTCTCAACCTGACATTAAGGACAGTAGGATTCTGATCCCTTTCAGACACCAAGTTTTCTGGGGATGTGCTATAGGTTCTTCATGAAGTAAGGAAACCCAACACTAGAAAGTCCTATATATCCAAATGGGAAAGATTTTCTTCCTGGTTTCATGCTAGAAACCAGGACCCTATATTAATTAGGGTTCTTACTATCCTTTCTCATTTGTGTGAGTTAGTTTAAAACTTGTCTTGCTTGTTCCTCAATTTAAGGCACGCTTATCAGACATTTCTCCATGCTTACCGGTAGACCCCTACCTTCTAGGCTGGAGGTAAAGCTGCTTCTAAAGGCATCCTTCATTTAAAACCTCCTAGGAAAGCTATTCTGCCTACTTGTGACCTTTAACTTTGTTTTAGAAAAGCTCACTCTACTTTCCCTTAAACCAACAGCTTCTCTGTCAAGTTTTGTACTTGGAAATCCATACTTTTGGTATCCCATACTCGGCTAGAAGAGTTTCTGAGCTCCAAGCTCTGATGGCATCCCCTATTTTCCTTATTTTTCATAAGGACATAATGTATCTGAGTGCCAACCTGTCTTTTATGCCTGAGTGATGATGGCTGGCCTGATTGAGGGGCAAGTCTTCCTGCTTTTTCCTTAACCCTCAGAATAAGGGGGAGAGCATCCTCTTGTCTGGATGCACACAGGCAGCTCAGATTTTATTTGAATAAAAACAAGTTAATTCACAAGACTGACTTTTTTCTTTTCAAGAAGCCAGGTTGGGAAATCGGTTTCTAAACAAACTATTGCTAACTGGATTTCTTAGCCAATTTCCTTTTGCTGTACTCGCCATAGGAAGTCTTTGCCTTCTGTAAAAGGACATTCCACTAGAGCATTGGCCCCTTCTGTTACCATTTACAAAGGTATTGACGAAGAGCCATCCTGAAAGTTGCAACTTGGTCCTCTGTACAAACCTTTACCAAACACTACAGGGTAGATGCTTTCCATAGATCAGAACCTCCTTTCCCAGATCTGTTCTCTGTATTAATTGACAGTTCTGTGATTGATCCATCTATGTGGATGTGATCAAGTGGACGGCGCAGTGGTGAAGTGGTAGCATTGTCACCTCACAGCAAGAGGTTCTCTGGTTCGATTCTCAGCTGGAGTGCCTTCTGTGTAGAGTCTGCATGTCCTCCCTGCATTCGTGTGGGTTTCCTCTGAGTACTCCAGTTTCCTCCCACATTATAAAGACATGCATCAGGAGCATTTCTCTCTGGGCCTTCACTGAAAATTGGCTTTGTTCCAAGTCAGACTTTACCAGTAAACAAATACCTCAACATTAGAAGTATTAACAATAAAATCTCCCACCTGCATGCACTCCTAGATGTACATTCATTTGACATTCTATGTCTTACAGAAACTTGGCTAAAACCATCTACTCTAGACCAGGAAATTAGCCCTCCTGGCTATAACATCCTCAGAAATGACCGTAAAATAAAAAAGGTGGGGGTTTAGCCATTCTCTATAAATCTAATCTCCAAATTTCCCCCATTAATGTGCTTCCATCATTAGACTCTAAATCTGAAACCCTATCTATCAAACTCCAAATCTATCTATATAATCTGCATGTATCTACCTCCAGGTAATAACACATATTCTCTAGAGAACCTGCTGAGTCACCTCTCTACCCAACTACCCCAGGAGACCATTGTACTTGGTGACGTTAACATAGACTGGTGCACTTGCAGTTCTCTAAACCCTACCAACCACATAAACCTCTTCAGATTCTCACAATTAATAACTCCTACAAGAATCCATAAACCTAGTAACAAGGAAAGTACTCTGGACTGGATTCTTATTAATAGCCACCCTGAATCTTATACTCCAGGAACCCTTCCAGACGATATCAGTGACCACGTTACTTACCTACATTATTAGACAAAAAGTCCATATTGCAACTACTCATAATCTTGCAAGCATGTGACTGGTCACCACTAACCTATCTAGAACTAGACGAAGCTGTCACCTATTTTAATACGAACTTTCTTCAAATCCTAGACTCCCATGCACCTTATCGCTCCACTAGAATAAAAACCAAATCTGCCCCTTGGCTCACAAAACAAACTAGGCAAAAGATACTCCTCAGAAATAAAATCTGGGCCAAATGGAGATCTACCAAATGTACAACAACCCACCTCCAATTTAAACAGCTAAGAAATACCACCAAAAAGGATATTCTTAGATACAAAAAAGATTTCTTCCTACACCTTCAACAAACCAATCAACAAACTCCACAAAAATTCTGGTCTGGGATAAACAAACTTCTTCAGCCAGGTCACACTACTACTCCTGTCCCAACCGGTTTCAACAATAGCAACTCCAACCTAATCCCGGATGCCTTTAATAACTATTTCACAGATGCCATTCAAACCCTAGCCAATTCTTTACCACCCCCCACTGCTACCCAACCTAATAACTGCAATACTTCTCTACCCACCTTTCAAATACAACCTGTATCTACTTCTCTCATCTGTAAGCTTCTTCAAAAATTGAAACCTTGCACCCCTTCTGCTGACCATCTCCCATCTGAATACCTACAAATAGCCACAAAAGCCATAGACTATCCCATCTCAATCCTTATTAACAGAACTATCTCTGAGGGCAAAATCCCTGCTTTATGGAAAATATCCCATATCATCCCTCTACATAAAGGAAGACCATCTACTGAGCTCTCAAACTTTCGCCCTATTGCTCTACTCTCCCCATTAGCTAAGATAATAGAAAAATGTATTCACAAACAACTGCTTAACCACTTACTACAAAATAACCTTCTGGCAAACTGCCAACATGGCTTCAGGCCATTCCATAGCACATCTACTGCCCTTTCATCCTTTACCGACTCTATATATAAAAACCGCAACAATAACTCTTTCTCCTCTGCTCTATTCATTGACCTGTCAAAAGCCTTTGACATGGTTAACCATAACCTACTATTAAACAAACTAAAGGCTCACTCTCTTGATCCTCAAGCCATACAATGGTTTAGGTCTTATCTGGAAAATAGACAGCAAGCAGTACTTTGGCATAGCAATCTGTCTTCACTACTTCCAGTAAATATTGGAGTACCCCAGGGCTCTATCCTAGGTCCCCTACTCTTCTCCTTATTTATTAATAACTTACACATGAACTTACCTCAAGCCACCTGCATTCAATATGCTGATGACTCCACTTTAATCTGCACAGCCAAGAATATATCCTCTCTCCACTCCCTCACCCAAACTGTTTTTCAGAATGTTGAAAACTGGTTTATGCAACACTGCCTCCTCCTTAATCCCAAAACAAAACTACTGCTTTTTACTCCTACTCATAAATCATCCATTCCTTTCTTCTCTTTAACCTCTAACAATGGTACCAACATCAACCCAGAGACTACAACCCGCCTACTAGGTGTAACTATTGATAATCATCTCAACTACGATGAACACATAAACTCCACTATAAAGTCTGTTAACAGAAAACTTGGCACCTTCTATAGAATAAAACCCTTCCTTACCCCTTCTGCAAGGAAAACAATTGCCCAGACCCACCTCATTTCCACCCTCTTCTATGCCTCTGTTATATATACCAACCTATCCAAAAACAACCCCTCTAAACTCTCCACCTGTTATAATAGCATAGCTAGATTCATCACATGTTCCCCCTTTAAATCTCACCACTGCCTCAACCTCAAACAACTTGAATGGCTAGAACTGAAAAAACAGATACTCTTTCAACAATTACTTATTACACACAAGACCCTGTACCACCCTAACACCACCCCTATCCTCACTAATCTAATTACACCATACACTAATCTAGCTACACTACGCTCTGCTAACAAGCTTCTAGCTTCCTCAAATAAAGCCAACAACAAAGCCGGGGATTCACTTTTCTCAAACACTGCAGGAAAATTCTGGAATCAGCTTCCTGCTGAATTATCTACCCTTGCTTCTACTTCTCTTTTTAAAAAACATCTTAAAGAACATCTGAAAGCTCATTGGCTTTGTCCATGTACTAACCCAGACTGACATCTTTTTCCCCTTCTATTCTTAACCCTATCCCTTCTCCTTTAACCTTTACTTCCAAATCGTAGTACTACTCTTCCTCTGGAATAAGACAATGACATATATATATTCTTTCCCATAACTAAGACTTGCTCATACCTTCTAGTGTGATTTGTAGAATTGTTTTAGTTTAGTTTTTTATAGAATTGTTTAGCTAATTTCTACTAATACTGTTTAGTATACAAATGTATTATTATAACTGTTCACTAGACCATTGCTACCTCTGTATTTATTCTTAATGGTTCTATGTATTGTTAACTTTCTCAATATTCATGTTTGGAGCTTTTCTCCCTGGGCCTCTACTGAAAATGGACATATATCCAGCTAGACTAGCCCGGTCAACAAATGTAAAATAAAATAAAATAAATAAATAAATAAATTTAAGCAGTGGTTTCTATTTTGCAACTGGGAATTCAAGGGTGCTACTTCTTTACATACATTGCTAGGTGACTTCTATGATGTAGTTGATCTGGGAAACTGTCCACACATTTCTGTAACAGGACTGCAAGGATATGTAGAGTTGCAGGACAGCACATAGTTTAGAAAATGTTGTGAAAAACAGTTGTCACTGTAAGAAAGTAAGCAGGATATACCATTAACATCAACAGACACTAGAACAGCAAAACATCAGACAATACACATTGTATCACAAACCCAAAATGAATAGCAAAAAAAAAAAATCAGATATTGGACACTAGATAACTATTAGAACGTTGCATATACAGTCAAAACAAATGTAAATTGTATTGCTACAGTTCTACTAACACAGAGTCAGCAACAGTAAAAAAAATGTGTGAACTCTACAGAGGTACATGTGTATTAAATACTACTTTGAGTACAGCCAAGTCTAAGAAACAATTGAGTACACCATAAGACCATTATGTTTTGTAACAGAATAACAGAGAAAACTACAATAATTAAACCAAATTGTGTTTACCTGGCATGCACTCAGCCACGGAGGGACTAGCTACTACTAGGAAGGGAGATCAGACCAAGTGATTTAAAAATGGCACCTGGCCCACTGTAGTGCTATTAGTAAGCTCCACTATGAGTATGTGAAACCATGTAAATGCAGAATATCTGGCTGGATAGCTACAGGAGACATATAACTAATTAGGTGTGTGGAAGGGAGAGAGAGCGAGCCAATGAGTACATGGGGCTGAACCAAGGCCAAGAAAATCAGCTGCAAAAAAAGCTGCTGTAAAAATCAAATCAGTAAGACATCAAAACTCCAAATTATAAGTATTTAAATTTCACTGAGTTTTTACAGTTTGTATTTTGTACTAAGAAAAAAAGAAAAGAAAATCCCTCTTTAATGTTAATATATTTTATAGATCTGTTGGCATTAAAAAAAAGAATAAACAGTCTCAAAGAAATCAAGTAAGCAGGCATTTAAGAAATTTAGACAAGGGAGCTCCAAAAAGAAGTCTCAAACCACCCAAAACCAAGTACAGTCCAACAAGCCTGAATGACCATTCAAGAGAGCATGTGACCACCTCCCTCTCCAGCCCCTTTTCTCTTCCAGAAAGTCTGACTCTTCATTTTTCTTCTTGGGAACTGATTGTTTCAGACAAATGGGTCCTGAAAAATCATCCATCAGGGTTGCAGATGGCAGTGTGAAGAAATCCTCCTTTCCAGGGGGGTTATTCCTCATCCTAGAGATCAGACTCTTGTTTCCATCCGTTCATCATATGCTGTCCAAAGAAGTGTTAGAACCAATTCTTCCTTGCCAGGTGGGGAAGGGGGTTTATTCAAGGATGTTCTTGGTGCAAAAGTAGGAAAATGCTTGGACACCAGTTCTGGATCTTTTGTTCCTAAACCTGTTTGATATAGTGCCCAAATTCAAAATGATGTCACTTCACAATCTGTTACCTTTTCCTCCTCTTTCAAGTTTCCTGGTAACACTAGACTAAAAAGATGCTTATCATCACACTCCTATTCATCCATACTTCAGGTGTCTCTGGATCATATTATCAGTTCTCTGCCTTACCTTTTGGACTATCCACTGTGCCAAGATTGTTCACAAAGTGTCAAGCTCCAGTTTTAGCTCATTGCAGGCTACAGTGAATTCACATTTTTCCATACTTGGAAGACTTGCTTATTTTTGCAAAGTCTTTTTCAAAATGCCACACATTTTCTCATGGGCGAGAGATATCTTACACAAACTGGGATTCCAACAGAACATTCAAGTCTTTATTGACTCCCTCACACAGGATTGCATTCCTGGGATGACAACTAGACACTTCAGTTTAAACAGCTTTTCCTCTACAAGAAAAAAAAAAGATCTTTAGTTAGTTCATTTATAAGGTTTTCCACTCAGACTTCGGTCACTGTGAGAGAATATCTCAGGGTTGTGGGTCTCACAGCATCTAGGATTCCCATGATACCCCTGGCAATACTTCACATAAGAAAGATATAGTATCTGAAATCTCTTTTGTCTAAGCATTAACACCATTTATCATTTCAGATGCCAGTACTGGGGTTTATCAGAAGAGAAATTTTTTGGTGGAGACAACAGATACTCTGAAATCCAAGTCTCCCCTTCTCCCTGTCTGCTTCAAAGCAGTCAGTCACTGCAGATGCTTTGAACTTTGCTTGGGGAGCAGTCTCAAGAGGGATAATAGTACAGGGGGTGTGGGACACCAAGGACAGACGCAAGCACAAAAATATCAAGGAGACATTTGCCCTAATCAAGACACTCAGCTCTGAACCATCTTTTTTCATTGGGACCTTTTCAAGTGGTTACAGACAATAGTCATGTGGTACAGCAACAAGAAAGGGGGAACCAGGTCATACCCCCTTTGGAGACTATCCATGTTAGGTTGCGATATAGCTTTTCAGCTCAGTCTCACTCTATAGACATCCTACATTCAGTCAGAGCAAAGTTGTGAGAGCATGACCAGGACAGACCCTCATGAATGGAAACTAGATTAGAGGGTCTTCCAAAATTTGATGCATTTGTGGGGAGTTCCTCAAGTAGATCTCTTTGCTCCTCTCTGACCAGCAACATTTTATTCCAGGACTCCATGCAAGAAGGCCTGAGAGACAGACACCTTTTCTTTTCTTTTCTTTGGAAAGGAATGTTCTTGTATGCTTTTCCACTAATATCCAGGGTACTTCTGAAGACTTAGAAGGAATCCCCCAAAATCATTGTGGTGACTCCCTTTTGGCCCAGCTAACCATAGCTCTCCTGTCTTTTTTAGTGGCCAGTGGCAATTAGCACAAGCTTTCTCACAGAGTGGATCTACTCGCACAAGAACAGGGGTGTTTGATACACCCCAACATTTTTCATCTTCAGCTGACTGGCTGGATGATAGAGTCTCAATTTCTTTTAGGTACTTGTTTTCTGAGAACACACAGCAGGTGCTAATGGAGGCAAGAAAGCCTACTATTAGAAAATCATATATTAGCAAATGGAGATTTTCTGGTTGGTGTCAACAATATAACCAGCACCCATTCATGGCTAGTTGTTCCCTGCCTTTACAATATTTGTGTGTTACTATACTATGATCTTTCTTATTCCTTTACCAAGGTTTATTTATCTGCCATTTTATAATGTATCTCCCATGGATCATACTCTTTCAAAACAGTCTCATGTCAAAATGTTCCTGAAAGGGGTTTTGTATAACAGGCCTCCAAGTAAACAAATGGTCCCTCCATGGGATCGTAATTTCATGTTAGAGAAGTTAACAATTGCTTCATTTGAACCAGCTAGTCTGGCTGACTTGAGGTTTTTAACATGGAAAACAGTTTTACTGATTACACTAACTTCTGCAAGAAAGGTATCCGAGTTGCAAGTTCTTATGGTGAACCAACTCTGCCTCATTTTCCATAGGGACAGGATTTCTTGGAGAACTAATTCTTCCACTATGCCCAGAGTGGTATCCCAGTTTACTTTAAGCTAAACTATCCATCTCCCAGTTTTCTTTCCTGCATCTAAAAATTAGGGAGAAAGTATACCCCCATACCTTGGATGTCAACAGACAACTCAGGTATTATAGTGGTAGAACTAAATCTTTCAGATCTTTGGATTGATTGTTCATTTCTTGTGAAGGTAAGAAGGGACAACCTGAGTCAAAACAGACCATTTCCAAATGGTTGTCTAAGGCTATTACCTTCTGCTATACTCACCATGACAAATCTATTCTAGGCAGGGTCAAGGACGACTCTTCCAAGGGGATGGCTTCATCTATGACCTTTTGGAAATGGTTGGATTCTAGAAGTATTCTAGAAACTGCTGCTTGGTCATTTGTACATACTTTTACTGAACTTGATTCCTTTTCTATGTCTAGATTAAGTTTTGCTAAGACCATTCTCCATGGGATCCTGGTCCCTTCCTCCCTCGCCCAAATGCAGTTAGTACATTAATCTACCACTATAGCTAAGGTTACTGCAGCAGTGATCAATATGAATAACACAGTGCAGTAATTTAGCATAAGAGTATATGTTTGAAAGATCATTGATGCAGTAGCAGCTCCCTCCCTCTACCACCCTTCGTTTTTGGTGTGTTTTGTATGGCAGGCAGTGGACATATTAACTTGCACCTGCTATTAAGGAATGTTAGGACTGCAATAGATTTAAATATATTAATTCTCAGACTGGAGCAGGTATCTCTTATCCTGACCTTAACATTGTCCTTTTAGTGCTAAGCCTCCCCTCTGCTGGCAGGAAAGCTCTGATGGGCTTTGAGCCCAAACTTGTCTTTTAATCAGTTCATCTTGAGCTGATTGATAGTTTAGGCTCATGGAGGGTCCCCCTAAGCTTTGGAAGCTGGTCGGCTGTTATATCCTTGGCAGGACATAAACTATAGAGCTAAAGCTACTGCAATAGTGATCATTCAAACATCGACTGTTATGGTAAGTTCACCTTACACAAATGTACTTTCTTCACAGGTTATCAGCACACACCTGTAATGTTGGAATCAGTGGAGGACTGAAATTAGATGGTTTTAACACATTATTGTTCAGCTTAACATTTTGTAACAAATAAATATTAAACTGATGTACATGTAATTTAAAACCTCTGAAGGTTGTGGCAATTTCAGCACAATTTGCTATCATAAAAGAAAAACAGGTGTCCAATATTTTTAACTATGTCTCACTATCAGTCAAATTAAACACTAGAGAAAGTACACAAGTGAAATCTTCCCATAACAACAGATGTCCCTGTCTTCACTGCTGCAGTATTTATTACCATATGGGATTCCCTGCAGTGGAAGCCCGAATGTCCAGCCAGTCTACAAAAGACATTGCTTATTTAAAAGGTATGCTGAATGTCACCCAAATGCTCCTTGCATAGCATAGGGCATAAAGGTGATGTTCAGGCCTATCATAAACAGAACTGATTGCCCCAGTAGAAATACCAGTCCAAGGACCCCAAGAGGTAATCTGCACATCCAGGAAGACAAGAGACTGGGGGGATGGAGGGAGGGAGGGAGTGAATTACTGCAGCAGTGAAGGCAAGGACATCTATAGTTAAGGTAAGATTTTACATACCTGTACTATGTCCTTAACGTTCACTGCTGCTGCAGTATTTATTACCATATGAGATGGAAAGAAGCAGGAGATTCCCTTAAAAAGTCATGAAGAAAAGCACTGTCAAAACCAGCCCTAGCTCTAGAGATACCATCTAACTTGTAAAGGTATGCACAGAAGTCCAGATAGCCGCTTCAAGAATAGTTAGTATTTAAATCTTTGAAAATCACCAGAGGAAGTCAGAACTTTAGAAGGAAGGAAGGCTCTTACCATGAAAAGTATAACAAAAGGAAATAGCTTTAGAAATCCAAGAAGAAATAGTTTGCTTGGATACAGCAAGTCCCAAAGATCTGGGATGAAAAGAAACAAATAACTGATCAGATTTCCTAACAGCCTTTGCCCTATACAAATAAACACTCAGTTGCCTATGCATGTCCAAAGTATGCAGCACCCTCTCACTGTCATCTTGCAGAAAGGGGAAAAAGTTGGCAGATTGATACACTGGCTAAGTGAAAGCTCATTTACCATCTTGGGCATAAAAGAAGGGTTAGTGCACAAGGACACTCTGTCCTTATGAAAGATCAAAAAAGGAGGGCAATCCATAAGGGCCTGCAACTCAGAAGTAAGAGCTAACAAAATAACAGTTTACAGGAACAATGATGCAAGGAGGCTTAAGCAGCAAGTTTAATAGGAGCCAGAGTCAACTTCTCCAAAACAAAGTTAAGATCCGAGGGAGGAGGAAGAGGCTTCCTGGGAAGTCTGATACTAAGGACACCATTAAGAAATTGTTTCACCTCAAATCTAGAAGCTACAGGAGGAGAAAAACGCTAAAAAGTAGAGATAGCTGATAAGATGGCCTTAATAGAATAGGTCAAATCAGCATTGTGCAACTCACACAATAAGAGAACTAAAGGAGCATCCACAATAAATGGATCCAGGTTGTGAGAAACAGCAAATAGAAAACCTCTTCTGTTTGGATAAGTCGCATTTCCTAGTAGTAGGTTTCCTGGCCTCCTGTAGGACTTGCAGCACATCCTCTGAAAACAGGTGTCTATTGGGAATCAAAATCCTATCACCCACTCTGTCAGTTGAGGTGTGGACAGGTGGGGATGGATGAGAGATCCCTTGTCTTGTGTTATTAGATCCCACCTGTGAGGTAACTTGTGATGACTGCCCTTGGCTAGATGCAAAAGCAGAGGGAACCAGTGCTGTTGCGGCCAAAAGGGAGTCACAAACAAGATTTTGGGAGTATCCTGTTGAATTTTGAACAGGGCTTTTGGAATGAGAGGAAGGGGGGGAATACATAAAGAAACATTCCCTTCCAAGAAAATGAGAGGGTATCCACTTTCCATACCAGAGAACCTGGAACTCCAGCACAAAATAGAGGAAGTCTGTTCAGAGGGGAGGCAAAAAGATCCACCTGAATAGTACCCAGTTGGTGGATAATGTCCAGAAACATGTCCCTGTGAAGCATCCATTCATGGGACTGAGTTAAGGACCTGCTCAGAGTGTCTATCACAATGTTTTGACTGGAACAGATATAAACTGTCTGAAGAGTCACTTGATACTTGACAGCAGGATTCCACACCAGAAGTGCCAACCGGCAAAGAAGATAAGATCTCATTCCTCCCGGTTTGTTGATACACCACATTACTTTGGAATTGTCTGTGAAAACCTTGAGAGGTCCTGAAGAGAAAGAAGATGAAAGGTCTGAAGAGCCAGCAGAAGAGCTCTCATCTCTGACATTGATGTGCTTCTTCTGCTGATGAGGCAATCACACCCCCTTGTCTCTTCAGGGAGCCAAATGTTGCCCCCCATCTCATGTCTGAAGCATCTGTGAACAATTCCTGAAAGAGAAGAGGGGGTGAAAAGGAATCCCTGAATCCACCAGTGAAGTTCTTGTCTGAGACAAGGAAGAAGAGAAACCACAAAGTCTAGAGGATGTGCATGTTGGAGCCACAATGACTTCAGAAACCACTGAAACTTTCATGTGAAGTTTGGTCAGAGGGAGCATTGGAATGGTGGATGCCATGAAACCCATAGGTCTCAAACTTCCTGGCGGTAATGGAAGTCAGTGGAAGAAGAGTGTGAAAGAAAGAAATGAGAGTTAAGGCCTTTGGAGGGGGCAGAGATGCAAGCATCAGCACTGTCTGAATACTGCAACCCAGAAAAACATGCTCCTGAGAAGGAGTCAGAAACAACTTTTTGAAATTTATAGTGAACCCTGGCTCTGGAAAAGGGAAATGGCAAAATGAAGATTTTGCAAAAGGGTCTCTGGAGAAGATGACTGAATCAACAGGTTGCCCCCTTGAAGCCTGCAAAAAGCAATCCCAGGAGCAAGGCATTTGGTAAACACCTGTGGGCCAGTAGAAAGGCAAAATAGCAAAGCAGATAACTGAAAATGCCAGGAAACAACAAAGAAATGCAAAATCTTCCTGAAAAGTGGATGGATACGAATATGGAGACAAGCATCCTTGATATCCAGAGACACCGTATAGGCCTGAGGAAGCAGGACAGGAAACAGAACCTGAAGGGACAACATCCGAAAGGAAGGCACTTTTTGGAAAAGTGTTTAAATGAGAGAGGTCTAGAATAAGTCTCCAAGTGCCCTCTTTTCTGAGCACTAGAAACAGTCTTGAGTAAAACCTTTTCCCCCTTTGGGGCACAGGCACCTCTTGAATAGTACTGAGTCAAGAAATTTTGAAGAACCTCTGGAAAAAAGGGAAGTTGTTCCGAGGAGGCTGGGGAATGATCATAAAAGGAGGATGGGATTTCCACACCATGAAGTACCCCTGATGAATGATAGACAGAACCCCAGTATCCTGAGTGATTTGAAGCCAAACAGGAAGAAAAAGGCAAAGAGAAAGAGGAATGTGGCTGGGAATAGACAGATAGTTACACAGCACCTAGTTTGTCTGGAAAGGAATGCTTCCATCTCTCTGAAAACTGAGTAGCCTTAGCAGGAGGAGCCCATTTGCCACTCCTCCTACCTTTAGTAGAATGGTGGGATTGCCTACAAACAGAGGCAGTCTTAGTGGGGTAATTTCTCCGAAATTTACGAACAGCAGAAACAAACATGTTTAAACTCCTGTAAGGACTTATCCTTATCCTGAAGGGACTTAAACAAAGCAGCATTTTCCCCCACACAAAATGTTTAGAATCAAGAGGAGCATCCATCAATTTAGTTTTAATATCATCAGACAGAGGGTGAAGCCTAAGCCAAGAATACCTCCTCATTACTGTACCAAAAACAGCAGCCATAGCAGAGGCATGTGCTGCATCATAACTACATTTAATAGGATAACAAATGACTTGAGAGGAAGTCTTCAGCAAGGAAAGAACAAAAATTATACCCTCTATGTCTGGAAAATCAGAAATAAGTTGACAAGCCTGAGAAAGAAGAGCCAACACAAACCTAGACATATGGGTCTGATAATTAATAGCCCTAAAAGGTAGGGTAGCAGAAGTGTAAACCTTCTTACCCAACCTTTCCGTAGTTCTGCTGTCCTTGTCAGAAGGCAATAACTTGGGTGAAGGAAGCACCTGAGATGGCTCATCAGAGGCCTGACACTACACAACGGTCAGCAGCAGGACATTTACATAGGAAAGACCAATCTTCAGGCACCCTATAAAACCTGTCAGGCTTCTAGGGAGAAAGGGGCAGAGAATCAGGTGCATAAGAAGCATTGGAAAAAGCATCCAGCAAAGCAGCCAAAACAGGAGGAATAGCTGCAGGTTTAGGAGATTCCAACTGCAGCAACTCATAGTACCTTCTATGGTTATCAGAGACCTGAGCACAATCGCACTTAAAAAAATCCATCATCCTAGAGAGTGTGTCCCCAAAGAAAATTTCCTCAAAAGGAACATTTGGGCTAATAGATTCTTCCTCCTCTGACCCAAAGTCCAAAGGAGAAGGAATCTGAATAGAATAAGTCAGGGATTCATTATCAGAATCAGACTCATCCTCAGAATAATCCTGTTCTGTAGGCCTTTTAAGGGGAGTAGAGGACCAAGGAGAAGCAGGCACTGAAATCCCTAGAAGAGGTTTAAAGGACATTAAAGCAGTAAATAGCCACTGAGTGAAAGACTGCTACTCACTTTGTGGATCCCTAGAAGCAGAACAAACAGGTTTAATTTTATGTTTATTTTTTAAAGGAACTTCCTGTAGATCAGAGCATGTGTATGTACCTTTAAGAAGCATTTCCAGATGTAGTACATGCATGTAAATACTGAGCACATGCAGGCAGCAGTACCATTTTGAGAGAACAGCATGAGTGTGGTAGTTGGTCTATTTATAAATAAGTTAAAAAAGCCTAATTTCTGAGGTGTTTGTGTGTAGTAAAACTGCTTGAACAGAACCCATGAAAGTTCATCTATTTTATCCTGACCAGGTGAGTAATATAGTGTCAGAAACGGGGTTAGAAGTGCTACTTCTTCAAACCTTGAGGTGTAGAGTTGAGGTGAAGGAAGATTAAGCAGGGTGAGTGAAACGGAGCTCAGACAAATGAAAAAAGGGGCCAGAAATGAGCTAAAGGTAAGGAAAACTGCACAAATTATTTATTTGGCAAAGAAAATGAAACGGCGCATTTATAAGGCACAAAACACATTACTAATCAAATGAGTGGCACAAAAACATATTAAGCAAACGAAAGGCACAAACTGCATTAAACTAATTGTTCCAAACCATATTTGATAAAAATAGCAAAACTATTCATATGGGGCTCAGAATTATATTTGGTTTGCATAACAAGCATGTTTAAAGTAAAATGGGCACAAGAAAAGTACAATGAGCATGATAAGAGATTAAATGGGCATAACAAGTACAATAAAAGGGTAAAATAAGCTTAAAGGCAAGGCGACTGCACATTTTTAATAAAAGACCATGTTTGGGCGCAAACTACCATTTCACATTGACCGAAGCCAGTCAAAGCATAACTAGAGTTGTTCGAAGTATCTCAGAGTGTGCAATTGTTTGCAGAGTGTGTGTTTTATGGTGAAATTATTTCAAATAGTTTGCTGTGTGTAAAGTACAGTTATATTGCAAAATGTAAAGTACAACCATTTCAAAATGTTTCTTGTCCTGTGTGCATTTATTCACAGAAAGCCACCATTTCAGAGTGTTTCTTACACTGTGCAGTTATTTCGCAAAGTACAGCCATTCTGAAGGATTCTTCTGCTGTGTACACTTTATTTGCAAAGTGCATTCATCTTGAAGTGTTTCTTACTGAGTTTTTTCTGTTTTGTAAAGTTTATTCGCAAAGTACAGTCATTTTGAAGTATTTCGTACACTGATAAGGAGTGGTTTGAAAAAGTAGAGTGATTTTAAAGTGTTCTTGTGCTACGGAGACTTATTTGGCAAAGTGCAGTTATTTCGGAGTTTGTTGTGCTACTGGGCATAATTACAAGTTCTGGCATATATATATATATATATATATATATATATATATATATATATATATATATATTTGTTCATACCTGATTTCAAGCACCTTCACTATTGTGTGTTGATATGGCAGAGGCATTTCGCAGACCAGGTCCACTTGTGTTTGATCATAATATAGCAGAGAATTGGAGAGTATTTGAGCAGGAATACACATTTTCATAAAAGCAGCTTTTTCTGACAAAGATGCACATACAAGGGCATTCATTTTGCTTAACTTAGCTGGGTCAGAAGCTATTGAAAGACAGCGTTCATTTGTGTATGCACCAGAAGAATATGCAGGAGAGGGGGAAAACCGTCACACTGTGGTACCAGCTGAATCAAGGGAGGACTCTGAGTGCTTAAAATGTAAATTTAAAGAAATGTGCAACCACCAGACAAATGTTACATTAGAGAGGCACTTATTTTATAAGAGAGACCAAAAGCCAGGTAAAACTTTTGCAGCTTACATCAATTACTTGAGAAACAAAGCTTAAGCGTGCAGATTTGGTGACTTCAAAGATGAGTTAATAAAGGACAGGCTTGTGTGCGGCATTAATAGTGCTGCAGTGAGAAAGATGTTGCTGCGTGACAGTAATTTAACATTAAGCAAAGCCATAGAGATTTGTCAACTCAATGAGCTCACAGAAAGGCACACGTGTATGCTTACAAGTGATAACAGTTTAGTTTCAACAGCCTCTAGAGCAAACATAGACAGTATGCAACACATGGCAAGCAGAAACAGTCCTAAGCACATGGCAGCAGCAACCCCTGTGGGTGTGGCAGGGAAACCCTTAGTTTTCTAGCAAGTTCCAAGACTAGCTCAGTAAAAAGGGCATGCTCAGTACAGTATGAGTGAGTCAGCAAAACTAAAGTAAAGTCTGATTAACTGTCATAATAGTGACGCCAACCATGACTGTAAAAAAGAGAAGCCAGAAGTGTAAAAAATTGAACCATTTTCAAAAGTTTTATAAATCAAGAAGCCCCATTCAGTTATTAAGAAAAGTCACTCAAAAAAGCAAGTTGATCATGTAAGACAGCTGCAGCTCTACTTTCCCTGTAGATAGTGTGTCAGTGGTCGGTGAAAAGGTTAATGCAGTACACTTACTGGCAAAGAATGAAGTAAGTTGTGCTGTCCTGGTCAATGATAAACCCACAGAGCTCAAAGTAGACACTGGTTCAAAGTGTAATGTAATGTCAGCAGAAACATTTGCCAAACTTATTTTGGTTAATTGTGTGAAACTTGTTGCTTATGGAGGTGAAGAGATTCAAACCAAAGGCTTGGTAATGCTTTCATGCTATTCAGCTGGGAACAGTTACAGCTTGCAATTTTATGTAGTCCGAAGACTTGTGCAATCATTATTAGGTCTCAGAGACAGTTTGAGAATGAAACTGCTTTCTTTTACCAAAGAAGTACATCATGTAAGCACATTTCCCAGTTCCAGCTTTACTGGTGCTATTCTCAGAGTATGCTGATGTGTTCAACAACAAGCTAGGCAAACTTCCAGTTGTGTACTCTA